>NC_041385.1:24086655-24191037 GCF_002162155.2 Triticum dicoccoides
TGATAACTTAGGCGAGTGCTTGGACTGCAGCTAAGCCCCCGAGTGAGAGGGTTGCTCTACTCTCGGTGGGATTTTGATAACTTAGGCGAGTGCTTGGACTGCAGCTAAGCCCCCGAGTGAGAGGGTTGCTCTTCACTTGGTAGGATTTTGATAACTTAGGCGAGTGCTTGGACTGCAGCTAAGCCCCCGAGTGAGAGGGTTGCTCTACACTCGGTAGGATTTTTATAACTTAGGCGAGCACAGGGCTGCAGCTAAGCCCCCGAGTGAGAGGGTTTGCTCTTCACTCGGTAGGATTTTGATAACTTAGGCGAATCCTTGGACTGCAGCTAAGCCTCCGAGTGGAAGGCTGGCTTACCACTCGGTAGGATTTTTATAACTTAGGCGAGCACAGGGCTGCAGCTAAGCCCCCGAGTGAGAGGGTTGCTCTTCACTCGGTAGGATTTTGATAACTTAGGCGAGTGCTTGGACTACAGCTAAGCCCCCGAGTGGAAGGCTGGCTTACCACTCAGTAGGATTTTGATAACTTAGGCGAAACGGATTCGCAGCTAAGCCTCCGAGTGGGAGTCTGGCTCACCACTCGGTAGGATTTTTACAAACTTAGGCGAAACGGATTCGCAGCTAAGTCACCCACTGAGGGGGAATTTTATTGGACAAAAATAAAAAGTGACAGAAATTATGGAGGAACTATGACACTATTATTTTGAGGTCCATGAACTACAGAAGTACTTTATTGCAACTCATCCGAGTGATAAAACTTAAGTGTAAAATGGGCGGAGTAGTTCCGCGTTCCAAGCTCGGGGCTCGTCGATATTATGCTCGACGTTGTAAAGACGGTACGCCCCGTTGTGGAGAACCTTGGTGACGATGAAGGGGCCTTCCCAAGAAGGAGCAAGCTTGTGTGGTTTGTGCTGATCCACTCGGAGAACTAAATCCCCTTCCTGGAAAGCTCGATCTCTCACATTTCTGGCGTGGAAACGACGCAAATCTTGTTGGTAGATGGTCGAGCGGATCAGAGCCATCTCCCTTTCTTCTTCTAAAAGGTCGACTGCGTCCTGCCGCGCCTGTTCAGCCTCTGCTTCGTTGTAGATTTCAACTCGAGGAGCATTGTGGAGAAGATCACTCGGCAAGACTGCTTCAGCTCCGTAGACCAAGAAGAATGGAGTTCTTCCAGTCGACCGATTAGGTGTGGTCCGCAGCCCCCAAAGCACTGAGGGAAGTTCGTCTACCCAGGCTCCAGCCGCGTGTTTGAGATCACGCATCAGTCGAGGCTTCAATCCCTTAAGAATCAGTCCATTAGCTCGCTCTGCTTGTCCATTCGACTGCGGATGGGCGACTGAAGCGTAGTCGACCCGTGTGCCTTGGGAGTTGCAGAAATCTCTGAATTCCTTTGAGTCAAAGTTCGACCCATTATCCGTAATGATGCTGTGCGGGACTCCATATCTGAATATTAGTTCCCTGATGAAGCTAACAACAGTACCGGTGTCAAGGCTCTTGATTGGTTTAGCCTCGATCCACTTGGTGAACTTGTCGACTGCCACCAGTACATGCGTGAAGCCACTTCGTCCTGTTCTCAAAGGACCGACCATGTCCAGTCCCCATACTGCGAAAGGCCAGATGAGTGGGATGGTCTTCAGAGCTGACGCAGGCTTGTGCGACATATTCGAGTAGAACTGACATCCCTCGCACTTATCCACTATCTCTTTTGCCATCTCATTCGCCTTTGGCTAGTAAAATCCGGCTCGGTATGCTTTGGCCACGATGGTCCGAGAGGACGCATGATGACCACAGGTCCCCGAGTGAATATCATTGAGGATGAGTCGACCTTCTTCCGGTGTTATACACTTCTGACCAACTCCAGTCGCGCTTTCTCTGTATAATTGTCCTTTGATTACGGTAAAGGCCTTAGATCGACGGACGATCTGTCGAGCCTCTTCCTCATCCTCCGGAAGCTCTTTTCTCAGGATATATGCGACATACGGAACTGTCCAGTCGGGAATGACCACAAAAACCTCCATGATCAAGTCGACCACCGCTGGGACTTCAACTTCAGTCGGATCTGTGGCACTCTTGGGCTGTGGAGTTTCTTCGGTGAAAGGATCTTCTTTGACTGACGGAGTGTGTATATGCTCCAAGAACACACCACTCGGAATGGCTTCTCTCTTGGAACCTATCTTTGCTAGATCATCAGCTGCTTGATTTTTCAGTCGGGGTATATGATGGAGCTCCAACCCCTCGAACTTCTTTTCCAGCTTCCTCACTGCACTGCAGTATCCAGTCATGGCTGGGCTTCTCACGTCCCATTCTTTCATCACCTGATTGACCACTAAATCCGAGTCGCCATAGACCATCAGGCGACGGACGCCGAGTGAAATGGCCATGCGCAACCCATATAAGAGGGCCTCATATTCTGCCTCATTGTTGGAGGAATCAAAGTGAATCTGGAGCACATATCTGAGCTTATCTCCTCTGGGGGAAACCAGGACAACCCCAGCACCGGGACCATTCAACATCTTAGAGCCATCAAAAAACATGGTCCAATGCTCCGAGTGAACTTCAGTCGGCTGCTGCTGTTCAATCCACTCGGCGAGGAAATCTGCTATTGCCTGGGACTTAATGGCTTTCTTTGCCTCAAACTTGATATTAAGGGGAAGAAGTTCAATTGCCCATTTGGCCACTCGACCAGTTGCATCTCTGTTGTGCAAAATCTCTGATAGTGGAGCGTCGCTGACGACTGTGATGGAATGATCAGAGAAATAATGAGCAACCTTCTTTGTGGTCATGTATATTCCATACACAAGCTTCTGATAATGAGGATATCTCTGCTTGGATGGAGTCAAGACTTCAGACAAATAATACACTGGGCGCTGAACTTTGAGAGCTTTTCCTTCTTCTTCCCGCTCGACCGTTAGCACAGTACTGACGACTTGTCCTGTGGCTGCGATATAGAGCAACAGAGGCTCTTTGCTGATTGGAGCAGCAAGCACCGGCTGGGTGGAGAGCAGAGTTTTGAGCTCGGCAAACGCTGCATCAGCTTCTGGAGTCCACTCGAACTTGTCTGTCTTCTTCATCAGTCGGTAAAGAGGCAATGCCTTTTCACCGAGTCGTGAGATGAATCGACTTAATGCAGCCAAGCATCCAGTAAGCTTCTGGACATCGTGCACTCGCACAGGTCGTTTCATTCGGAGAATAGTGCCAATCTTTTCTGGGTTAGCGTCGATTCCCCGTTCGGAAACGAGAAAACCGAGTAACTTGCCACCAGGAACTCCAAATGTGCACTTTGATGGATTGAGCTTGATATCATATCTTCTGAGGTTGGCAAAAGTTTCGGCGAGATCAGCGAGCAGGTCGGAACCTTTTCGTGATTTGACAACAATATCATCCATATATGCTTCCACATTCCGACTGATTTGAGTGAGTAGACACTTCTGAATCATTCGCATAAATGTGGCTCCGGCATTCTTGAGGCCGAATGGCATGGTGATATAACAGAAGCACCCGAATGGAGTGATGAAAGCTGTTTTTACCGCGTCGGGTCCGTAAAGACGGATCTGGTGGTACCCGGAGTAGGCATCTAAAAAAGATAGCCTCTCGCATCCCGCGGTCGAGTCAACAATTTGATCTATGCGAGGGAGAGGAAAATGATCTTTCGGGCAGGCCCGGTTGATGTGCTTGAAATCAATGCACATTCGGAGCGACTTGTCCTTCTTAGGAACCATGACGACATTAGCGAGCCACTCGGAGTGGTATATCTCTCGGATAAATCCGGCCGCCAACAATCGAGCCACTTCTTCACCGATGGCTTTTCTCTTCTGGACGGCGGACCGCCGAAGATGCTCTTTGACTGGTTTTGCAGATGAGTCGACTCTTAGGCGGTGCTCAGCCAGTCCCCTGGGAACACCTGGCATGTCAGCGGGCTTCCATGCAAAAATGTCCCAGTTCTCACGGAGGAACTGGATGAGCGCTTCTTCCTATTTTGGGTCGAGTGTTGTGGAGATGCGGGTCGGAGCTGCATCGGGGTCGGTCGGGTGAATGTGAACAGGCTTCGTCTCACCGGACGACTGGAATGCAGACTCTGTGGCGGGTTTCTTTGATCGCAGCAAGTCACTCGGATCTGCGTTTTGCTTGTATTCTTCGAACTCGACCGCTGTCACCTGGGAATCGGCAATCTTGGAACCCTTCTGAAAGCACTCTTCTGCCTTTTTCCGATCACCGGTGACAGTGATCACTCCTTTGGGGCCGGGCATCTTCAATTTGAGGTACACGTAGCATGGTCGAGCCATGAACCGTGCGTAAGCTGGTCTCCCCAAAATGGCATGATATGCACTCTGAAAATCCACGACCTCAAACGTCAGCTTTTCTTTGCGAAAATGCTTCGAATCACCAAACACCACGTCCAAAGCTATTTGGCCGAGTGACTCGGCCTTCTTCCCTGGTATAACTCCATGAAAGCTCATGTTACTAGTGCTCAGTCGGGACATCGGAATGCCCATTCCTTTCAGTGTGTCTGCATACAACAAATTCGGCCCACTTCCACCATCCATCAGCACCTTTGTCAGTCGAGTGCCTTCGACAACTGGATCGACCACCAAAGCTTGCCTCCCAGGGGTGGCAATATGAGTCGGGTGATCAGATTGGTCGAATGTGATGGGTGTTTGAGACCATTTCAGATAATTTGCTTTTGCTGGGGCAACCATGTTCACCTCTCGGTTAATGACTTTCAGTCGAATCCTGCTTTCCACATCTGCAAAGATCATCAGAGTGGAGTTGATATGTGGATATCCTTCCTCACTGTCCTCCTTGTCTTCGGCTTTGTCCGACTCCTTCTCCTTGTCCTTAGACTATTTTCCCTGAAACTGCTGGATCAGGAGTCGACATTGGCGAGTGGTGTGCTTCGGGTAGATGATATTCCCCTCTTCGTCTTTCTTCGTATGGATGTGACATGGCATATCCATTACGTCGTTCCCTTCTTTATCCTTTACCTTCTTCGGGTTCCAGGATCCTTTTGGTTTCCCCTTAAACTTTCCCTGAGTCACGGCCAGAGCCTCTCCAGGAGCTGCCGGTTCAGCCTTCCGCTTCTGTTTCCGACTGGTGTTTCCTTTTTCCGACTGACTCGGCTTGTGCTTGCCGCTTCGGAGTCGGTCTTCTTCTTCGCCGTTGGCGTACTTGGTAGCAATCTCCATCATCCGACTCAAGGTCATGTCACCGGTTCGACCAAACTTCAAACTCAGTTCTCTGTTCTTGACACCATCTTTGAAGGCACAGACTGCCTGATGATCAGGCACATTCTCCACAGTGTGGTGCAAAGTGATCCACCTCTGAATATACTCTCTGAGAGTCTCATTAGCCTTCTGCACGCAGACTTGCAACTCTGTCAATCCAGCTGGTCGCTTGCAAGTTCCTTCAAACGTTCTGATGAACACTCGGGACAGATCTTCCCAAGTGTAAATGCTACTAGGAGGTAGTTGAGTCAACCATGCCCTGGCAGAACCTTCCAGCATGAGGGGCAAGTGCTTCATGGCCACCTCGTCGTTCCCACCACCAATCTGAACTGCCACTCAGTAGTCTTCAAGCCAAGTTTCAGGATTAGACTCACCAGTGAACTTGCTGACTCCTGTTGCCAACCTGAAATTGGGAGGGGTAACTGCGGCTCTGATAGCTCTGCTGAAGCATTCAGGACCAGAAACATGCACTCTACTGCTTGTGGGTACATCTCTGTCGAGTCCACCTCGATGGGCTCTGTTCCGGTCGACCAACCCTTGCACGATAATGGATCGCGCGTCGAAGCCTGGTTCTCTGGGGTCGACTGGAACCCTACGCCCTGTACTGTACTGACGCCTATCATCTGGCTGCCGAGGAGCGTAAGACCCACCCCTCGGAGGGGAATTGGGCACTCGACGCCTATCATCTCGGTCGAGTCTGTCGCCATATTGATCTCGCCGATTCTCGCGCCCTTCACGCCGCGGAGGCGATCTGGGGCTGTGAGCCGACTGAACCGTATTCACATTGACGGATCGACTGTGAATTCTGTTGCGCAACTGAGACACGGATGAATTCTGATCTCCTGCTGCCCGGAGCAGATCCCTGATCTGCAGCAAACCTCTGCCAGCTTCCGACTGCGAAGGCTGGATGGACTCTGCTATACGGGTCGCAGCTGCTAAATTCTGAATTGGGGTTCGATATACCTGAGTTGGCGGGAAGAGTTGACGTCGACTGGTGTCGGGAACTCGTTGCCGCGCGCGCTCGTCGAGTGCTCGCTGAAGGTTCTCCAGTCGAGTGCGCTCGGCCAAATTGGCCAGACGCGCCTCCTCCAAGGCACGAGCCTCGGGGTTTCTCCTGCGATGGGAATACGCAGGGGATCCTCGTTCCTGCAGCGAAGTTCCTCTCTTTGCAGAGAGTCGAGTGGCTCGGGCTGGTACTCTTCGTAGCCTCGTGTAGGGTCGCCGCCGTCACCTGCTCCACCACCACGGGCGAAGCCAGGGGGACTGTGGGGCCCGTCGACCATCAAGATTTCCGCCGCTGGATCACTGCTACCGCACTCGGATGCAGTCTCTACGGAGCCAGTCGACAGATCGAACAAGCCGTAGATAGATTCGTCGGGCTCGATTGCCGCAACTTGGGTGGTGGCCGATTGGCGAGCCACCGCGTGCCTCACCCATCGCTGAAGCCTCGACCGGCCCGAGCGCTTGCGCTGGCGGGATACCGGGAGGGTGGACGATGGAGGAGCCGACCGATACTGGGTCGACGGTTGCCGCAGCAGAACACCGCGGACATATGCACGAAAATGCGTCGCACCGCGGACGGGGAGCGCATCAACGTCGAGTGGAGCCTCATGGAGCCACGCGGAGTCGTCGGCGATGAAGGTGAGAGTGCCGAGACGGATCTCTTGACCCCCGACCAAAAATCCAGCAGACACCATGATGAAAGTACTCGGAAGAATCGCAACTTCTCCACAAAATCGCTAAAACACCGGCCCCACGGTGGGCGCCAACTGTCGTGGTTCTAAGCCTGACAGTAGAGTGGGGGTAGGTATGGAGAGGCAAGGTCCTAGCTATGGAGAGGTTGTAGATACAAGGGATGTACGAGTTCAGGCCCTTCTCGGAAGAAGTAATAGCCCTACGTCTCGGAGCCCGGAGGCGGTCGAGTGGATTATGAGTATATGAGTTACAAGGTGCCGAACCCCTCTGCCTGTGGAGGGGGGTGGCTTATATAGAGTGCGCCAGGACCCCGGCCAGCCCACGTAGGAGAGGGTTTAAGGTGAGTTAAGTCTGGGGCGTTACTGGTAACGCCCCACATAAAGTGCCTTTACTATCATAAAGTCTACTTGATTACAGGCCGTTGCAGTGCAGAGTGCCTCTTGACCTTCTGGTGGTCGAGTGAGTCTTCGCGGTCGAGTCCTTCAAGTCAGTCTTGTGAGTCCCTCGTTGGTCGACTGGAAGGCGACCTCTTCTAAGGGCGTCCTTGGGTAAGGTACTTAGATCAGGTCCATGACCCTACCCTAGGTATATGACCCCATCAGGGCGCCTCCACCTGGCTTGGGAGGCAAGCCTCCACCTACTTGGCTTGGGGGGGCAAGTCTCCCTAGGATTTTTCCTAGGGAGATCCAATCTGCTTGGCCGCCGCCCCTAGGGGAAACTCTAGGGCGCCTCCCCCTCTCCCCTTGCCCCTATATATAGTGGAGGGGAGGGAGGGCAGCCGCACCTGAGTCCCTGGCGCCTCCCTCCCTCCCATGACACCTCTTCCTCCCCGCTTGCGCTTGGCGAAGCCCTGCCGGGATCCCGATACTTCCACCACCATGCCGTCGTGTTGCTGGATCTCCATCAACTTCTCCTCCCCCCTAGCTGGATCATGAAGGAGGAGACGTCTCTCCCAACCGTACGTGTGTTGAACGCGGAGGTGCCGTCCGTTCAGCGCTAGGATCATCGGTGATTTGGATCATGACGAGTACGACTCCATCAACCCCGTTCACTTGAATGCTTTCGCTTAGCGATCTACAAGGGTATGTAGATGCACTCCTCTCTCTCTCTCGTTGCTAGAATCTCCATAGATAGATCTTGGTGTTGCGTAGAAAATTTTGAATTTATGCTACGTTCCCCAACAATGGCATCATGAGCCAGGTTTATGCGTAGTTTCTATGCACGAGTAGAACACAAGTTATTGTGGGCGTCGATTTTGTCAAATTACTTGCCGTTACTAGTCTTATCTTGATTCGGCGGCATCGTGGGATGAAGCGGCCCGGACCGACCTTACACGTACTCTTACGTGAGACAGGTTCCACCAACTGACATGCACCAGTCTCTCCCACTTTAGTCGGATCGGATTCGATGAAAAGGGTCCTTATGAAGGGTAAGTAGCAATTGGCATATCACGTTGTGGTTTTTGTGTAGGTAAGAAACGTTCTTGCTAGAAACCCATAGCAGCCACGTAAAACATGCAAACAACAATTAGAGGACGTCTAACTTGTTTTTGCAGGGTTTGCTATGTGATGTGATATGGCCAAAAGAATGTGATGAATGATATGTGATGTATGAGATTGATCATGTTCTTGTAATAGGAATCATGACTTGCATGTCGATGAGTATGACAGCCGGCAGGAGCCATAGGAGTTGTCTTAATTTATTGTATGACCTGCGTGTCATTGAACAATGCCATGTAATTACTTTATTTTATTGCTAAACCGTTAGCTATAGTAGTAGAAGCAATTCGTTGGCGAGACAACTTCATGGAGACACGATGATGGAGATCATGGTGTCATGCCGGTGACGATGATGATCATGGAGCCCCGAAGATGGAGATCAAAAGGAGCAAAATGATATTGGCCATATCATGTCACTATTTGATTGCATGTGATGTTTATCATGTTTATGCATCTTATTTGCTTAGAACGGCGGTAGTAAATAAGATGATCCCTCATTAAAATTTCAAGAAAGTGTTCCCCCTAACTGTGCACCATTGCGAAAGTTCGTCGTTTCGAAGCACCACGTGATGATCGGGTGTGATAGATTCTACCGTTCACATACAACGGGTGTAAGCCAGATTTACACACGCGAAACACTTAGGTTGACTTGACGAGCCTAGCATGTACAGACATGGCCTCGGAACACAAGAGACCGAAAGGTCGAGCATGAGTCATATGGTAGATACGATCAACATGAAGATGTTCACCGATGATGACTAGTCCGTCTCACGTGATGATCGGACACCTAGTTGACTCGGATCGTGTAATCACTTAGATGACTAGAGGGATGTCTATCTGAGTGGTAGTTCATAAGATGAACTTAATTATCCTGAACATAGTCAAAAAGGTCTTTGCAAATCATGTCGCAACTCGCGCTTTAGTTCTACTGTTTTAAATATGTTCCTAGAGAAAATTTAGTTGAAAGTTGATAGTAGAAATTATGCAGACTGGGTCCGTAAACTGAGGATTGTCCTCGTTGCTTCGTAGAAGGCTTATGTCCTTAATGCACCGCTCGGTGTGCTGAACCTCGAACGTCGTCTGTGGATGTTGCGAATATTTGACATACACGTTTTGATAACTACGTGATAGTTCAGTTAAATGGTTTAGAGTTGAGGCATCAAAGACGATTCCGAAACGTCACGGAACATATGAGATGTTTCGAGGGCTGAAATTGGGATTTCAGGCTCATGCCCACGTCAAGAGGTATAAGACCTCCGACGATTTTCTTAGCCTACAAACTAAGGGAGAAAAACTCAATCGTTGAGCATGTGCTCAGATTGTCTGAGTAAAACAATCATTTGAATCGAGTGGGAGTTGATCTTCCAGATGAGATAGTGATGTTTCTCCAAAGTCATTGCCACCAAGCTACTAGAGCTTCGTGATGAACTATAACATATCAGGGATAGATATGATGATCCTTGAAGTATTCGTGATGTTTGACACCGCAAAAGTAGAAGTCAAGTAGGAGCATCAATTGTTGATGGTTAGTAAAACCACTAGTTTCAAGAAGGGCAAGGGCAAGAAGGGATACTTCATGAAACGGCAAAACAGTTGCTGCTCTAGTGAAAACCCAAGGTTGAACCCAAACCCGAGACTAAGTGCTTCTGTAATGAGAGGAACGGACACTAAAGCAGAACCACCCTAGATACTTGGTAGATGAGAAGGCAGGCAAGGTCGACGGAAGTATATTGGATATACATTATGTTAATGTGTACTTTACTAGTACTCCTAGTAGCACCAGGGTATTAGATACCGGTTTGGTTGCTAAGTGTTAGTAACTCGAAATAAAAGCTACGGAATAAAGGAGACTAGCTAAAGGTGAGCTAATGATATGTGTTGGAATTGTTTCTAAGGTTGATATGATCAAGCATCGCACGCTCCCTCTACCATCGAGATTGGTGTTAAACCTAAATAATTGTTATTTGGTGTTTACGTTGAGCATAGACATGATTGGATTATGTCTATCGCAATACGGTTATTCATTTAAGGAGAATAATGGTTACTCTGTTTATTTGAATAATACCTTCAATGGTCTTGCACCTAAAATGAATGGTTTATTGAATCTCGATCATAGTGATAACATGTTCATGCCAAAGGATATAAGATAGTAATGATAGTACCACATACTTGTGGCACTGAGTCATATTGGTGTAAAACGCATGAAGAAGCTCCATGTTGATGGGTCTTTGGACTCACTCATTTTTGAAAAGTTTGAGACATGCGAACCATGTCTATTGGTGTATATGCATGAAGAAACTCCATGAAAATGGACCATTTGGACTCACTTGATTTTGAATCACTTGAGACATGCAAATCATACCACATGGGCAAGATGACTGAAAGCCTCGGTTTCAGTAAAATGGAACAAGAAAGCAACTTGTTGGAAGTAATACATTTTGATCTGTGCAGTCCAATGAGTGCTGAGGCACGCAGTGGATATCGTTATGTTCTTACTTCACGGATGATTTGAGTAGATACTGAGTATATTTACTTGATGAAACACAAGTCTGAATTATTGAATGGTTCAAGTAATTTCAGAGTGAAGTTGAAGATCATCGTGACAAGAGGATAAAATGTCTATGATATGATCATAGAGATGAGTATCTGAGTTACGAGCTTTGGTACGCAATTAAGACATTGTGGAAATTTTTTCACAGTTAATACCGCCTGGAACACCATAGTGTGATGGTGTGTCCGAACATTAGAGTTGCACCCTATTGGATATGGTACGTACCATGATGTCTCTTATTGAATTACCACTATCGTTCATGGGTTAGGCATTAGAGACAACCGCACTCACTTTAATAGGGCACCACGTAATTCCGTTGAAATGACACCGTTTGAATTATGGTTTGGAGAAACCTAAGTTGTCATTTCTTAAAAGTTTGGGGCTGCGACGCTTATGTGAAAAAGTTTCAGGTTGATAAGCTCGAACCCAAAGCGGATAAAATGCATCTTCATAGGACACCCAAAACAATTGGGTATACCTCCTAATTCAAATCCGAAAGCAATAGGGATTGTTTCTAGAAATGGGTCCTTTCTCGAGGAAAAGTTTCTCTCGAAAGAATTGAGTGGGAGGATGGTGGAAACTTGATGAGGTTATTGAACCATCACTTCAACTAGTGGGTGGCAGGGCACAGGAAGTTGTTCCTGTGGCACCTACACCAATTGAAGTAGAAGCTTATGATAGTGATCATGAAACTTCGGATCAAGTCACTGTCGAACCTCGTAGGGTGACAAGGATGCGTACTACTTCAGAGTGGTACAGTAATCATGTCTTGAAGGTCATGTTGCTAGACAACAATGAACCTACGAGCTATGGAGAAGCGATGGTGGGCCCGGATTCCGACAAATGGCTCGAGGCCATAAAAATCTGAGAGAGGATCCATGTATGAAAACAAAGTGTAGATTTTGGCAGAACTACTTGATGGTCGTAAGGCTATTGGGTACAGATGGATTTTAAAAGGAAGACGGACAATGATGGTAAGTATCACCATTAAGAAAGCTCAACTTGTCGTTAAGATGATTTCCGACAAGTTCAAGGAGTTGACTATGGTGGGGCTTTCTCACTCATAGCGATGCTAAGAGTCCGTTGGAATTGGATTAGCAGTTACTGCATTATTTATGAAATCTTGCAGATAGGATGTCAAAACATTGTTTCCTCAACAATTTTCTTGAGGAAAGATTGTATGTGATACAACCAGAAGGTTTTGACAATCCTGAAAGACGCTAACAAGTATGCAAATCTCCAGCAATCCTTCTAAGGACTGAAGTAAGCATCTCGGAGTTGGAATATACGCTTTGATGAGATGATCAAAGATTTTGGGTTTATACAAAGTTTATGAGAAACTTGTATTTCCAAAGAAGTGAGTGGGAGCACTATAGCATTTCTGATGAGTATATGTTGTTGACATATTGTTGATCAGAAATGATGTAGAATTTCTAGAAAGCACATAGGGATATTTGAAAAGTGTTTTTCAATAGAAATCCTGAATTAAGCTGCTTGAACATTGAGCATCAAGATCTATGAGGATGGATTAAAAAACGCTAAATGGTACTTTCAAATGAGCATATACCTTGACATGATCTTGAAGGTGTTCAAGATGGATCAGTCAAAGAAGGAGTTCTTGCCTAAGTTGTAAGGTATAAAGTTGAGACTTAAAGCTCGACCACGGCAGAAGAGAGAGAAAGGACGAAGGTCGTCCCCTATGCTTCAGACGTAAGCTCTATAGTATGTTATGCTGTGTACCGCACCGGAAGTGTGCCTTGCCATGAGTCAGTCAAGGGGTACAAGAATGATCCAGGAATGGATCATTGGACAGCGGTCAAAATTGTCCTTGGAATAAATAAGGACATGTTTCTCGATTATGGAAGTGATAAAGAGTTCGGCGTAAAGGGTTACGTCGATGCAAGCTTTAACACCTATCGAATGACTCTGAGTAGTAAACCGGATTCATATAGTAGAACAGTTATTTGGAATAGCTCCCAATAGAGCGTGGTAGCTGCATCTAGGAGATGACATAGAGATTTGTAAAGCACACTCGGATCTGAAAGGTTTAGACCCGTTGACTAATAACCTATCTCACAAGCATAACATGATCAAACCCAGAACTCATTGAGTGTTAATCACATAGTGATGTGAACTAGATTATTGATTCTAGTAAACTCTTTGGATGTTGGTCACATGGCGATGTGACCTGTGAGTGTTAATCACATGGCGATGTGAACTAGATTATTGACTCTAGTGCAAGTGGGAGACTGTTGGAAATATGCCCTAGAGGCAATAATAAATTAGTTATTATTATTATATTTCCTTGTTCATGATAATCGTTTATTATCCATTCTATAATTGTATTGATAGGAAACTCAGATACATGTGTGGATACATAGACAACACCATGTCCCTAGTAAGCCTCTAGTTGACTAGCTCGTTGATCAATAGATGGTTACGGTTTCCTGACCATGGACATTGGATGTCGTTGATAACGGGAACACATCATTAGGAGAATGATGTGATGGACAAGACCCAATCCTAAGCCTAGCACAAAGATCGTGTAGTTCATATGCTAAAGCTTTTCTAATGTCAAGTATCATTTCCTTGGACTATGAGATTGTGCAACTCCCAGATACCGTAGGAGTGCTTTGGGTGTACCAAACGTCACAACGTAACTGGGTGGCTATAAAGGTGCACTACGAGTATCTCCGAAAGTGTCTGTTGGGTTGGCACGAATCGAGACTGGGATTTGTCACTCCGTGTGACGGAGAGGTATCTCTGGGCCCACTCGGTAGGACATCATCATAATGTGCACAATGTGATCAAGGAGTTGATCACGGGATGATGTGTTACGGAACGAGTAAAGAGACTTGCCGGTAACGAAATTGAACAAGGTATCGGGATACCGACGATCGAATCTCGGGCAAGTACAATACCGCTAGACAAAGGGAATTGAATACGGGATTGATCGAATCCCCGACATCATGGTTCATCCGATGAGATTATCGTGGAACATGTGGGAGCCAATATGGGTATCCAGATCCCGCTATTGGCTATTGGCCGGAGAGGTGTCTCAGTCATGTCTGCATGGTTCCCGAACCCGTAGGGTCTACACACTTAAGGTTCGGTGACGCTAGAGTTGTTATGGGAAATAGTATGTGGTTACCGAAGGTAGTTCGGACTCTCGGATGTGATCCCGGACATCACGAGGAGCTCCGGAATGGTCCGGCGGTGAAGATCGATATATTGGACGAAGGGTATTGTAGTTCGGAAGTGTTCCGGGGGTACCAGGCTATGGCCAGTATGACCGAAAGGTGTTTCGGGAGCCCCGACAAGTGTTGGAGGGCCACATGGGCCAAAGGGGAAGGGGCAAACCAGCCCACTAAGGGGTGGTGCACCCCCCACACCCTTTCCCACGTTACTTGGGGAGGTGGGGCGCCTCCACCTGGCTTGGGAGGCAAGCCTCCACCTACTTGGCTTGGAGGGCAAGTCTCCCTAGGATTTTCCCTAGGGAGATCCAATCTGCTTGGCCGCCGCCCCTAGGGGAAACCCTAGGGCGCCTCCCCCTCTCCCCTTGCCCCTATATATAGTGGAGGGGAGGGAGGGCAGCCGCACCTGAGTCCCTGGCGCCTCCCTCCCTCCCGTGACACCTCTTCCTCCCTGCTTGCGCTTGGCGAAGCCCTGCCGGGATCCCGCTACTTCCACCACCACGCCGTCGTGTTGCTGGATCTCCATCAACTTCCCCCCCCCTTGCTGGATCAAGAAGGAGGAGACGTCTCTCCCAACCGTACGTGTGTTGAACGCGGAGGTGCCGTCTGTTCAGCGCTAGGATCATTGGTGATTTGGATCATGACGAGTACGACTCCATCAACCCCGTTCACTTGAACGCTTCCGCTTAGCGATCTACAAGGGTATGTAGATGCACTCCTCTCTCTCTCTCGTTGCTAGAATCTCCATAGATAGATCTTGGTGTTGCGTAGAAAATTTTGAATTTCTGCTACGTTCCCCAACACTAACCATATATAGCTTGTACTTGTATCAGTTCTTGTGATATATGTAGATAGACCTAACGCACCCCTTGGAGGTATAATTCCCTCGAACCCTTTTAAACCTACTAAGGGCATCTCCAAAGCTGACCTACAAATTTGCTCACGCATTCGTCCACGGACAAAGGGACCAGTCCGTGGATATGGATGTGGGAGCCGGCAATCCAACCCACATACATTTGAACACTTTTTTTTAACAAAACGGAAGAAATTCATGCAATCAGGATGATACTCATACAAACTAGAGCACATTCGTTACATTTTGGAAAGTTTTCATTAAAAAAGGAATGGGCCAGACATAAACCTAGACTACGACATCGTTTGTCGCCCAAGTCCTTGTTGTTCCCTTACTGCGACAGCGTCCTCCATCCGCCGTCTCCATGAGCGCCGGCAATAAGACCTATGAAGTAAACGCCCTACTCATTCTCGGAGGAGTCTGCGACATGTCCGTCACTGGTGGACGTGAGGTCCATGATGGAATGGGAGCCGCCAGTGCTGTCGTCGTCCCAGTTGCATGGCCAAACAGTGTTTGGTGGGGTGTCGGACGCGCAGCTGGCGGTGTTCTCGTCTGCAATCGCATGCGCAGCCAGTGCTGCCTCTGCGTCCACCTGTTGGTTGTGTGCGGCGGCTTGAGCGCGGACGGCCTTGTAGATCACATGCTACTCCGCAATGAAATTGTGGTTTGCCATGGCCCTGGCTGCCACGGCCTCGTCACTCATGCACTCCGCGTTGATTTGGCCCTCCGCCAGCCAGTGCTGCTCGAGGAGGAACATGTTGTACCATTGTTTGTCTTGGGCCTTTCGGAACACCAACAAAGGAGCCGGCACAGGCTACTCCACCATAGTGGCGTTGAAGTGCGCCTGCACCTGCTCCATGGCCAGGACGACATGCACCAGCGTGGGGTCCAGCCCTGAGTCATCGTCGGAGCCCATCTCCATCATGCGGTCATCATCGGAGATCTCGGGGGGAGTTGGCTGGCATGCTGGCCTCGATGCGCCTGGAACGGCGGCTCTGCCAGATGGCCGCAAGGCGGCCACCTCCTAGGTCATCTTCGTCGATAGGCTCTCCCCTAGGGCGTTGCCGCTCACGGTCATGGCAGATGTGGTTGAAGGAAGGAGGATGTGAAGCGGTTGTGTTGTGGCAAGGAGTTACCAGGGTGCGACCACCTTTAAATAGCTGATTCCGAAGAGGCCAAACGTCCGGGAGCGTCAACGTGTGGCGCAAGAGTGGGTTTCTCGACCGGTGAAGCTGCTTAATGGCGGCATACGGAAGAACGGGCATTGAACGGGTGTGATAGATATTGATCTCGTCCCGTCCAGTAAGTGTGTTTCCAACATTGAATAGGTAGAGACAAAGGGGGCGCGGCACGGGGGAGCCCTCGGCCGGGGCGCTGCTTCAATGCCGGAGCCCGTGAGAAGTCACGTCCGCTCTGGATCGGCATCAATACGGGGCTACCGTTCTACAGTCGCATGAATGCGGGTAGCTGATGCCGAGCAAAAATGCGCGCGGGCGAGGGAGAGGATTTTGGGTGAGCCATGCTCGTCAGAAGTGGGCATGGTAGTGGTCCGTACGCCCGCAGAGCCACCCCCACCCCCTACTTTGTCTCCGGTTTGCTGGAAAAAAAACAAGTTCAGACATGCCTGCAGACGAGTGCAGGACCGCATTGGATAACAAAACACTCTCGGTCCATGCGGTCCAGAGGGTTGTGGGCGGTTTGATGGTCAACATGGGAGATGCCCTAATTCTTACAGGTAATAATTACAAGGACCTGTAATTGATGCAGCTATAATACTTAGGCATAAGGTTAGCTTCCATGAGATGTGACACATCATTATTAATTTGAAGCAAAAGTTTAGGCGGTATGTTGGAATGGCCTTATTCTTTGTTGCATGGAAGTAATTGTTTTTAAAGGAGGCTGACAATCATGTTTGGTTCTTGTGTATATATATATCCTATATGAACAAAATAAGAACAATAAAAAATATATAAAAAAACTTTTTTTAAATAAACCTGACATTCTATTGTACTCGTATTAAAATTTTGGTCAAGGAATAACTTTGTTGAGTAAACTTTTTCTGAAAAGAAACCTGACCTTTTGTTATATTCATATAAAAATTTGGCCAAGGAACAATTTTCATGCTATTGTTGGTGAGAAAAACAAAATCAAGACTATACAAGTTACTATTCACACTTTTTGTCCTTGAATTTTTTTGTCCTGAAGTCCACGGTAGTAATTACAAGAAAAGTCCAACAATAAAAAAATCCAAAAGTGTTTTTAAATAAACTTGACCTTCTGTTGCATTGTTTGAAAATTTTGGTCAAGAAATCACTTTCATTGTATTGTTGCTCAAAAAAAATCAACACCATATACAAGTTACTATTGACACTTTAGGTCCTTATGACGATGGACGTTTTTCCTTTGTAAATCTTTTTATATGAGTACAAAAGAAGGTAATGTTTATTTGAAAAAAGTTTCAGAATGTGTTGAATTTTTCATAATTACTAAGTTATGTTTCATGTACGGTGTATATATAAGAATCTTTCATTTCATAAGTGATAGTGGAATCTACTATAGGACAATAACGTGTTGCGGTAAATTTTGACGGTAAGCTGCAACATTTTAAAATGACAGGGCTAGGTAATTGCCTTGGATGGACTGAATGAGATGTGTCAAGTAATTAGAGAAGACTTGCAGGAGCAGTAGGTAGCCACTGAAGGCTACGCGAGATGCACAGAGTACGGAGTACATGGTAATTAACTCACTAGTTTGTTGAAAATAAATGGGATATGGGTCCCATCAATTGGCACAGCGGGATAGAAAGCAGATCTGTTCAAACTTTAACAGTATGGCAGAATAATAAGCGGAGGTAGATTATACATATAGTAAGGAACAGATCCTGGGTAAATTCATTGGTGAGATTACAGGGACATATGTCACCCCAAAAATTGGGTATTTCTGGAATTTGTCTTGGCCTACACAGTGGTTGCGAATGATGCGACTGGTCTCCCTCGCCTACTGGCAATGTACGGGCGTGGGAGCCTATTGTGGATTACCAGCCATATGATGTGCTCTGTAGGATTACATCAGCGATAGAGGGTGCAACTTGCAAGCACTTGGGTATTGCATGTGTGTGTAGTGTCTGTGACATAGTAATTGTAAGTTTAAATGCGCTGCTCTACACATGTCTCCATGTTCCTTGTCGAGATCTCGGTAGTGCAGGCTAGTCTGCATCGGGCTACTGCTCAAGGACAATAATGTGTTGTGGTAAATTTTGATGGTAAGCTGTGACATTTTAAAATTACAGGGGCAACTAATTGACTTGGACAGACCGAATGAGCCATGTCAAGTAATTAAAGAAGACTTGCGAGAGCAGTACCTAGCCACTGAAAAGGCTAATCAAAATGCATAGAGTACGGGGTACAGGTAATTGATGCACTGGCTGGTTGAAAATAAATGAGATACGGGTCCCACAATTTGGAACAGCCAGACAAGAAGCGAATATACTAAGCGAATATGCTATTTAGATTATACATATAGCAAGGAACATATCCCGAGTAAATTGATTGGTAAGATTCCTGGGACATATGTCGTGGAGAACCATTGGGCATTTCTGGAATTTGTCTTGGCTTACAAGTGGCTGCCAATGATGACACCAGTCTCTCTCTCCTACTAGGGCAACATACGAACATGGGAGCCTGTTGTGCATTGCCAGCCATGTATTGTGCTCCGTACGATCGCAGTAGCGGTAGAAGCTGCAATTTGCAATTACTCATGTATTGCGTGTGAGGGTGTAGTGTCCGCGACATAGTAATTGCAATATTAATTGTGTTGTTCTACACATGTCACCATGTTCCTTGTCGAGATCTCGGTAGTGCAGGCTAGTCTGCATCGCACTGCTGCTCTAGACCAGTAACGTGTTGCAGTAAATTTTGATGGTAAGCTGCGGCATTTTAAAATGACAGGAACAAGTAATTGCCTTGGAGGGGCTGAATGAGTTGTGTCAAATTATTAGAGAAGACTTGCGAGAGTAGTACCTAGCCACTGAAAAGGCTATGTAGGATGAACATAGTACGGGGTACACGGTAATTGAGGACTTTTTCACTGTTTTGACCCATTGTTAAAATTTTAACACGAGTTGACCCTAGTTTGATACATTTTTCAGATCTGACCCATTCCGAAGCGCCAGCAACCCTGGCGTCTAGAGTGCACTGGAGACGCCAAGATTTGTGGCGTCTAGCCCTGATCCACGGCTTAGTCAGCCGTCTGATGTGGCAAAGTGCTAAACGCCACAATTCGCGGCGTTTACTCTGTGGCATTTACTCATGTGATACTTACCAGTCAAAACAAATTCTGCAGCTGTTCAAACATGCACTAGCATAGCTAGCTATTTAGTATCATATGCATCAACCTACTTAAAGTACTACTACTATTCCCTCTGTAAATTTTTATAACAGTCACTAAGTATTACTTCACTGATACATTCATCCCAAATTAGTTAACTTAGATTTCTCTACATGAATGTATACACGTAGATACATTACTATCTATACAAATATTTTCCTTTTTGGGAAAACTTCCAACCTATTCCTATTCAATTATGATAGTACAATAAACATTAGAAATAATAAAAAATACGTTCAGATTTGTAGATCAGCTAGCGACGACTACAAACACTGGAGGGGTCCAAGGTGGACACCGGGGTAGCTCTGGATCTACCTGTCGCCGCTCCCATGCCGGCGCAACGGACGCTGGAGCTGACCGCTCCCGACCCACGCACAGCTCCACGAGGATTGCAAAGTCCACACCTCCCCCAAGTTGTCCCCTTCCCCAGTTGTCCGCTGCTCCGCAATGGTAGCGATGGGTGCTAGTGCCTGCCCCCGCCGGCCCGGACGCGCATGCCGGAAGCGGAGGCGCGCGCCGCCTGCCACGAGAGGTAGTGGGCAAAGGAGAGGGACGCGGCGAAGCAATGCATGCGCCACAACGGGGTGCTGGTGCAGCCCAACGAGGACGAGCGGCTCCTTGCTTGGGTGTACCGTCAGTCGCTGACTACTCGGATGGCTAAGCTCAAGCGACAGCAGGACAGGGCCTTCCCGTGGATGAAGGGGCTCATCATAATCTCCGACTCCTCGCTCGACGACGGCAACGCACATGGTCTGACTTTGACGACTCCGACGATCCACCATCTGCCGCGGACACCTACAACTGCACCGGCAACCGGAAGGGAAAAGGCCCAGCGAGGAAGTGGTGAAATTCCGCTGTCTCCATCATTAATTTCTAGTTATTTAGTACCCTAGTTAGAACTTGTCCTTCATGTATGTGGATTATGTGAACTTTGACTAGCTTTTAGAGATCCGTTGGTGATCTTTTGGTGACTGAAAAGTGCATATTTATGTTTATGTGATAATCTACGTACTTATTATTCTCGTTGCTTTTTTTTTGAAGAGAAGTGCTATACACATGACACTCATCGCACGATACACAGACGATAGGTAAATCTGGCCGGACATACATATTATTAAACAAGTCGCCGGCCGCTAGATTGACATGTCGTCCATAAATCGTGCACCTGCATCGTGTATGGAGCAGTTTCGTTTTCTGAAAACTTCTCGTTGCATATTTAGTATGAATATAGACAATCATATATATGATATACGGATGTGGAGGACACAAATTAAGGAGTGCCCGGACAGTGCCCGCGGACGCACCCGGGCACATCCGCGGGCGTCTGAGAGGCTAGATTTGTTGACTGCGCGTGTAGATGCTCTTAGCAGAGTATTAGCTACCATGCAAATAGACTTATAATTAGGAGTTGACTGAAAAAAATATTGACAAAAAAAGGTAATATTTTAGCTAGTACTCCTTCCGTTCCAAAATAGATGACCCAACTTTGTACTAACTTTAAAATTAGTATAAAGTTGGGTTATTTATTTTGAAACGGAGGGAGTAGTACTTAGGTAGGTTGATGCATACGATAGTATATAGTAGCTAGGTAGTGCACGTAAGAGTACCCAAAATCCAAAAGAAGAAAATAAAACGATCGAGGGTCGTGTGCACAGCAGGTTTGAACAGCGGGTCGTGTGTAGATAGCTGGCTTGCAAAAGTTGAAAACGCTATGGGGGTAAACGCCACGAAGTGTGGCGTTTAGCTCTTTGCCACATCGGAGGGCTGACTAGGCCGTGGATCAGGGCTAGACGCCGCCAATTTTGGCGTCTCCCTTACATTCTAAACGCCGTGGCTGCTGGCGTCTTGGAATGGGTCAAATCCAGAAAGAGTTTCAAACTAGGGTCAAATCATGTTAAACTTTTGATAATGGGTCAAAACAGTGAAAAAGTCCGTAATTGACGCACTGGGTAGTCGAAAATAAATGGGATACCGGTCCCACAAATTGGCCCAGCAGGACATGAAACCAATATGTTCTGAAATCTTTAAAACTATGACAAAATACAAAGCGGAAGTAGATTATAGATATAGTAAAGAACATACCCAAGTAAATTGATAGGTGGGATTGATAGGTGAGATTCGAGGGAGGTATGTTACCAAGAACCATTGGGCATTTGCGGAATTTGGCTTGACCTACACAGTCGCTGCCAATGATGAGACCGGTCTCTCTCACCTGCTAGGCAAACATACGGGAGTGGGGGCATGTTCTGCATTGCCAGCCATGTGTTGTGCTCCATACGATCGCAGTAGTGGTAGAGGCTGCAATTTGCAATTACTCATGTTTTGCGTGTGTGTAGTGTCTGCGACATAGTAATTGCAATAGTAAATGTGTTGATCTACACATGCCACCATGTTCCTTGTAGAGATCTCGGTAGTGCAGGCTAGTCTGCATCGCGTTGCTGCTCCAAGAAAGTAACATGTTGTGGTAAATTTTGATGATAAGCCGCGACATCTTCTGTATCTAAATAGCTAGCCCCCGCTAACTATTTCTCTCAACATGTGAGCATGCCACATCATTGCTCAATATACATGAGAAAAGGCCCACCCCGCTACCATATGTCTCTCAAGATGCAAGCATGCCACTTCGTCATGACTTGCATGAAAAAAAAAAAGACCCATCTCAACATGTAAACATACATGAGAATTTTCATTCTACTATGATATATGTTTGAGCATAATAAATTATATGTATTTTTAGTTTGAACTTTTTATATTATTACTTAAAATATTCTTGTTGCGTACAACGAATCACATTGAAATATGTTGCAAAATATTCATGCAACAACGTGTGGGGTATCATCTACTCCCTCCGTCCCATAATGTAGGACGGTTTTTGACACTAGTGTAGTGTCAAAAAATGTCTTACATTACGGGACGAAGGGAGTAGTTCTAAATATCATAGGGGCAAGTAATTTCTTTGGAGGGACTGAATAAGTTTTTCCAAATTGTAAGAGAAGACTTGCGAGAGCAGTATCTAGCCACTGAAAAGGCTACGCGGAATGAACAGAGTACAGGGTACATGGTAATTGACGCACTGGGTAGTTGAAAATAAATGGGATACAGGTTCCACAAATTGGCCCAGCAGGACATGAAGCAAATATGTTATTAAATCTTTAAGAGTATGACAAAATACTAAGCGGAGGTAGATTATAGATATACTCCCTCCGTCCGGAAATGCTCGTCGGAAGAATAGATGTACATAGATGTATTTTAGTTCTAGATATATTTATTTATATGCATTTTTTCGACAAGTATTTCCGGGCGGAGGGAATAGTAAATTGATTGGTGAGATTCGAGGGACATATGTCACCGAGAACCAATGTTCATTTCCGGAATTTGGCTTGGCCTACACAGTGGCTACCAATGATGAGACCGGTCTCTCTAACTTACTGGGGCAACTTACGGAAGTGGGAGCAGGTTGTGCGTTGTCAACCATGTGCTATGTTTCGTACGATTGCAGGAGCGGTAGAGGTTGCAACATGCAAGCACTCGGGTATTGGGTGCGTGTGTAGGGTCCATGATATTGTAATTGCAATATTAAATGTGCTGCTCTATACGCGTCACATGTTCCTTGTCAAGATCTTGGCATTGCTAGCTAGTCTGCATCTGGCTGCTGCTCCAGAACTTTAACGTGTAGTGGTAAATTTTGATGGTAAGCTGCAACATTTTAAAATGCAAGGAGCAGGTAATTGCCTTGGACGGACTGAATGAGGTGTGTTAAGTTATTATAAAAGACTTGCGAGAACAGTACCTTGCCACTGAAAAGGCTACGCGGGATGCACAAAGTATGGGATATAGGGTAATTGACATATTGACTAGTTGAATATAAATGGGATATGGGTCACACCAATTGGCACAACAGGACAAGAAGCAAGACTGTTTTTGAGTCTTCAAAAGTATGACAGAATGCTAAGCGTAGGTAGATTATACATATAGCAACGAATAAATCCCGAGTAAATTGGTTGGTGAGATTTCAGGGACATATGTCACGGAGAACCATTGTGGATTTCAGCTTAGGGCAACTCCAATGCACGACTCCATCTGGTCTGGGTGTGTCTGTTTTGGCCAAAACGGACAGACGCCACGGCCCAACGCGCCGCCGCATCCCTAAAATATGTCCGTCCCGCCGTCCGGCATGTCCCATTTCTAAAGCTTGCTCCTGGTTTGCATCCAGAAGACAACCAACGGACGCGCATGCGCCCGCTTCTTGTCCGCATCGGGCCCGTGTAGCAGCCTAACACCTACCTCCCACCGTCGTACATCGACCTCACCGGGGACGACGAGGAGGAGGAGGGCAGTGCATGAAGACGGCGAAGGCATGGAGGACGACCACAACGGCGGTGTCAAGTTTTTTATGTCTTTTAAGTTTTAAGTTAAGTTTAATGTGCGCCCGGGAGTTTGTTTAGACGGTTTAAATATTTTAGAATGCTTTAAGTAAGATCATTTCTATATTTTTAAATGTGTGACCTGCCTTTTTTTGCGTGCCATATAAAATTGGATGCGGCCGCCCGGTTGTTGGGTGCCCTAGTAGGAGGATGGACAAAACCTGACGGGCGTCCTTTTTCCCGACCCAAACTCACAAAATTCGGACTAAATGGACATCCACGTCCATAGTGGTTCGACGGTTGGAGTAGGCCTTAAGCCAACTCCAGCGCGCGACCCCATTCCGTCTGGCCCAGTCTGTTTGGGATAAAACGGACAAACCAGACGGCCCAACGCGCGGACGCAAATGGACTTTTGTCTGTTTTCTGTCCACTTTCGACCTACCCCCGGCCCAAGTTTGCGCCGCTTTTGGGGTGAAACAGACAGCGCGCAGATGGGCACATGTCCTCCCCTGGCCCGCCTGTCGGTGCCACAGGGACACCTTTTTCTATCCGCCCCCCTCCCTCCTCCAGCCGCACCCAGTCCGCTCTTCTCCGCTCCGCCCCCCGCAGCCGCCGCTGCCATTGCAGCTGTGCAGCTCGGATGCGCGCTCGCCCAGACCCTTCCCCTAGACGCCCCGAGCTACCCAACCACGGCCACCTAACCCAACCAGCCGTGGGAGACCGCGCCACGCCATGGACTGGCCGGGCACTGGGCCAGAAGGCCCCGGCAAGGCCGCAAGGCCGCATGCAGGTAGTGGCTCCTCCTCTAGCCGCTCGGATCTACACCGTCGGTGGTCCGCCGGCAGATACACGAATGGTGGTCGGCCGGGCTCGGTGCTAGCCCAAAAGCTCGTCGTCGCACCGTTGCCACTCATTAAGTGCGACGACTGCCCAAAGAAGGTCGTGCGCCGCGTGTCTACAACGCCGGAACATCCCGGATGGGTGTTCATCAAGTGCTTAAACGACGGGTTATGTGCTACTTTAGCTTCGGTTGTGCTCTCGGATTTGACTACTTGTGCTAACCTAGCATTTTATTGTGTAGAGTGGATGCAAGTTTTGGTATTGGGAAGAATAGTACATCGATATATTGATAGCGCGCAATGTAGTAGATGTTCATGTACTTTTAGCTAGCTAGAAGCTAGATCAGAGATGAGACTAGTGCACTTGTTGCTAGAATAGAGGCTAGACACGAGACTTGGTGTGAGGAAGCAACATCGACTTCTTTACACTCGAAGGAAGAAGCACGCAAGATCGAGCCTCCACAGATCAATAATGAGTGCATCGAGAAGGCACTAATCCAACTTACAGGAGCAGTTATGGAAGTTGGATATCTTCTAAAATGTATTCTTATGGTTTTTGTTTTCTTTGGTCTTGCTTTTCTAGTCAAAATTTGGTGACGTATTCCCATGTATCAAAAATCAATGAAGAAAAAAGTTTGTCGGCTTGCAAAGAAAATGTGCGCGGACAGGATGCCGACGGAATGCGTCCTTGCGTTGCGTGCACGGTCACTGCATCCGAAAAATGTCCCGGACACGATCCCATTGCCCTACCAAACAAACAGAATTCAGGCAAAACAGACGTCTACTTGGGGTCGTGCAGTGGAGTTGGGCTTAGCCTACAGTGGCTGCCAATGATGAGATCTTCTACTGGGGCAATGTACGGGCATGGGAGCCTAGTGTGCATTGCCAGCCATGTGTTGTACCCCGTACAATTACAGTAGAGATCTGCATGACTGGTATTTCTATTGCCAGCCATGATCTGCATGATCTGCCAGCCTTGTGTGCATGGGAGTGGTAAAGGTTGCAACTTAGGCCAACTCCATTGCGCGACTCCATCCTGTCCGGCCCCGTTTGTTTGTGGTAAAAGGGACAAACCGAGCGGCCAAGCGCGCGAAAGCAAACGGACTTTTGTCCGTTTTGTGTCCGCTTTCGACCCATCCGTGGTCCAAGTTTGCGCCGCTTTTGGGGTGAAACAGATACCACGCGGACGCGCCGGACGTCTGTGCGTGTCCTTTCCTGGCCCGCCCGTCGGTGGCACAGGACGGGCCTTTTTCTATCCGCCCCCTCCCTCCCTCCGGCCGCACCCCACTCCACTCTTCTCCACTCTTCCCCACTCTTCCCCTCGCCGCCGTCGCCGCCGCTGCCATTGCAGCCGTGCAGCTCGGATGCGCGCTCGCCCAACCCCTTCCCCTCGGCGCCGCCGAGCTACCCAACCACGGCCACCTGGTTTGCGCACCCGCCGGCCGGATTTGGGGCGGATCCGGTCGGTTTTGAGCTCGCACGGCTGTGGGAGGCCGGGTAGCGCGATGGACTGGCCGGGCACCTCGTCGAAAGGCCCTGGCAGGGCCGCAAGGCCACATGCAGGCAGTGGCTCATCCTCTAGCCGCTCGGATCTGCACCGTCGGTGGTCCGCCGACAGATACACGAATGGCGGCCGGCCGGGCTCGGTGCTTGCCCAAAAGCTCGTCGGCGCACCGTTGCTACTCATTAAGTGTGACCACTGCCCAAGGATGGTCGTGCGCCGCGTGTCTACAACGCCGGAACATCCCGGATGGGTGTTCATCAAGTGCTTAAACAATGGGGTATGTGCTCTTTTTAGCTTCGGTTTGTGCTCTCGGATTAGACTAATTGTGCTAACTTTAAATTTTATTGTGTAGAATGGATGCAAGTTTTGGTATTGGGAAGAAGAGTACATCGATATATTGATAGAGCGAAATTTATTACATGTTCGTGCACTTTTAGCTAGCATAGAGGTTGTAGATGAGACAAGTGCACTTGTTGCTATTAGAGGTTAGGCACGAGACTAGGTATGAGGAAGCAACATCGACTTCTGGCTTGAAGAAAAAAGGAGGGTGCAACGTCGAGCCTCCTTCAGAGATCAACAATGAGTGCATCGAGAAGGCCCTAACCCAACTCAAGAGAGCAGTTATGGAAGTTGGGTATCTTCTAAAATGTATTTTTGTGGTTCTTGTTTTCTTTGGCCTGCTTTACTAGTCAAAATGTGATGACGTATGGTCGTGTACCAAAAATGAATGATGAAAAAAGTTAAGGACTTGCAAAGAAATATGCACGCGGACAAGATGCGGTCGGGATGTGTCCGTGCGCTGGGTGCACGGCCGCCGCATCCCGGAAACTGCCCGAACACCACCCCATTGCCCTACCCAAAGGGACAAAATTCGGACAAAACGGACGTCGGATTGTTGGGATTGCGTCGTGGAGTTGGCCTTACAAACACTCGAATATTGCGTGCATGTGTAGTGGCCGCGACATAGAGGGTGTTTGGTTCAAAAGTCCTAGGACTTTTTCTAGCCCCAGCGACTAATAAAAAAACTCTCCTGTAGAGTCTTTTTCTAGTCCCTGTAAAAAAAAATCCATCCAATTTGGTTCCTAGAGACATTTTAAGGAATTTTTTGTGGTCTCTGGGATTAAAAAGTCACTGAACCAAACACCCCATAGTAACGCATAATGCAATATTAACTGCGCTGCTGTACACGAGTCATCATCATGTTCCTTGTCGAGATCTGCCGGCAGTGCAGGCTAGTCGGCATGACCGGTATTTCCCACGACAACCATGCATGGCCGGTCAGAACCCACGCGACGTGGCTGTCGTCGCAGTACGTAAAGTCGTGTGGGACCTGATAGCATCAGACCCAGGCTAGCATGGGACCCAGACACTGTATAACGTAATTATATTTGTACCGGCTATGCTGTTCATCGTCCTTTTCTTTTTGAAACTAATACTGTTCTTCCTGTTTGTGTTACTCGCAAAGAAACAAATGCCCGGCCCCAGCATGGAAAATTCACATGGGCACGAAGCGGCGGAGCACGCAACGTGCGCATATTGAGCTGGGTCGTGATTTGAAAAGATTTTTCGGAGGAAATTGCCTGGAAAATATTTCAAAAAAATCAGAAGCTATATCACATGTTTTGGGCACATCCGGTCATGTTCAATTTCCTCTATATTCTTATCAATCCGTTCTTCCTTTCGATCATGCTTCTTTCTTGGTACACTTGTATCACGTTTACTTTTCAATACGTTTCTCTTTCGCTTTATCTGTGTTCTTTGTTTCAATCAACACTTGCGGTTCAGTACTCTTTGTCAGAATTCTCTCTCGCTCTTTGAATAAAGCTCATGCAGAGACGAACACTGAGTTGTTTGCGTCGCGTAATACGCTGCGACTTTTCTGCGTTTTTCATTCCCTCTTATTAGCTTACAAGAAGAAGAAGTGGCCGGTAGAGATCCTACCTCGGCGCCACGATCTGGCTCACGCTCGCGCCATCCCACGAGCACCAAGACCGGGGCCTTAGCCCTACATGCACGACACGCACAGGCGCAGCTTGTGCCTAACTGAATTTAACTGAAAACAAGGAAAAGAAAGCTGCTAGGCTACTGCTACCAACAACTAGATTAAGTTGTCAACAAATCACCCCCTAATCTTGTCGTTGCTGGTTTATTTCCTAAGAACTTCAGTCATGACGATCCTCCTCCTCATCTCCTGGAACGCCAGTCGTCCAAGTCCTTTCGTCAGAGTATCAGCAAGTTGGTCATTAGTTCGAACGTAGTCGATGTCTATCTTTCCTTCCTCCACGCACTCCGGAATGAAATGGTACCGGATGTCGATGTGCTTCCTCCGCTCGTGGAAGACGGGATTCTTCGACAGAAAGATCGCCGATTTGTTGTCGACGAACAGTTTTGGCGGCACTGTCTCCACGTTCAGCATCTCGCCGAGGAGCCGCGCCAGCCAAATCCCTTGACACGCAGCAGTAGTGGCAGCAACATACTCAGCCTCGCACGAGGAAATGGCCACCACCCGTTGCTTCTGCGACTGCCAGCTAACGGGGCTCTCACCAAGGAAGAAGAAGGTGACAGTTGTGCTCTTCCGATCAACAATATCCCCGGCGTGATCGGCGTCACGGAACCCTGTCAACTTCGGCTCGCCATTCCCGCGCTTGAATGCGCATCCGTACTCCAGCTTTCCTGCTATATAGCGCAGCAGGTTCTTCACCGCGGCGTAATGATCTGTAGCAGGGGCCTCCATGAACCTGCTCAGATATCCACCGCAAAACTTATGTCTGGCCTTGTATGCGTCAGGTACCGCAAACCTCCGATGATGCTCCGGTAATACGTTACGTCCACTGCATCCCCGACGCCGTCTTTGCTCAGCTTCAGTCTTGGTTGAATCGGTGTGCTAAGAGAGTTGCAGTCTGACAGCCCAGCCCGCTCCAACAGTCGCTTGGCATATGCCGTCTGACAAAGCGTGATCCGATCATGCTCCTGATGTATTTCAATGCCAAGGTAGAAGCTGAGCTTACCCAGATCACTCATGCAGAAGAGTTTGGTCATCTACAGCTTGAAAGTCGTGATATCCTCCATGCTCACGCCGGTGATGATGAGATCATCCACATATACCCCGATGAGGAGCAGTGAACTTCCCGTGCCCCGCCGGGAGACAGCGTGCTCTGACGGACATCGCTCGAAGCCGAGTGTGATCAGACTGTCATCCAGCTTCGCGTTCCACGCCCTCGGACCTTGGCGCAGCCCGTATAGAGCCTTGCGGAGGCGCAGCACCTTGCCTTCTTCTCCGGTCTGCACGTATCCCGGCGGTTGCTGCACATATACCTCCTCGAGCAGGTCACCGTTCAAGAACGTTGATTTCATGTCCATGTGGTGCACCTGCCAGACGTGGTGCGCGGCGAGGGCGATCAGCAAGCGCACCGAGTCCATCCGTGCGACCGACGCGAACACTTCCTCATAGTCAATCCCTTGCCGCTGGACATATCCCTTTGCAACCAACCTCGCCTTGTGCTTGACCACGGCTCCCTGGGCATCCTTCTTCAGTTTATATACCCACTTCAGACCAATGGCGCGGTGCCCAGGCGGGAGCTGGCACAACTCCCAGGTTTGGTTGTCGACGATGCTCCGCATCTCCTCTTCCATGGCGTCGCACCAGCCCTTCACAGCTTTTGCCTCGTTGTACGACGCTGGTTATTCTGCAGCTAGCAGACACGAGTGCTGCCCCTCTTCCTCGGCGAGCAGGACGTAGTCAGCCAGCTGCGTGTTCGGCTGCACAATGCCCTCCTTGGCACGGGTGCGCATAGGATGCACGTTGATCGCTGCAGCCTGTCCGGCACTCATCTCCCAAGCCTGCTCAGTGGAGTGGGGTGTCGATGGCGTTTGCATGCTCGAGGGCGTGGGTGTTGCAGCAGCCGTACAGGGTGGCGCAGACGGCATCAGCGTCGTGGGCACCACGTCGAACGTGTCCGTGGTGACCGCTGGCCAGTACGCCTCCTCGATGACGAACGAACCCTGAACAGGTGCTGGCTTTTCCGCTCCCTCGGGCTTGCTCCAGTCCCAAGCGGCTTGCTCGTCGAAGATGATATCTCTGGAGACGTGCACCTTCCCTGTCGCTGGATGATACACCCGGTATGCCGCGGTGCCGGGTTCATATCCAAGCAGCACCATCGGTTGGCTCATGTCGTCAAGTTTCTTTGCATTTGGGCGCGTCATCTTGACGTGGGCGATGCACCCAAACGCCCAGAGATGATGGACGGCAGGTCACTTGCCGCACCACGCTTCGTACGGCGTCATCTTTGCCACACGCTTGGTCGTGGAGCGGTTGAGCAGGTACACAGCCGTGGTGACTGCCTCTTCCCAAAAACGCCTAGGGACACCCTTCGCCTTCAGGAGAGTGCACGCCATGCGGACGACGGTTTGATTCCGCCGCTCAACCACGCCGTTTTGCTGGGGCGAGTAAAGAGCCGTAAGTTGTCTCTTCACCCCCTGATCGGCGAAGTACTTCCCGAGGCTGGAGGAGGTGAACTCACCTCCATGGTCCGTGCGCAGTGCCTTCAGACGGCGCCCTGACTCAAGCTCTGTGGCCGCCTGGAACTGCTTCAGCACCGTTTCTGCTTCGTCCTTGGTCGCGAGGAGCCGCAGCCACATGAACCTGCTCTTGTCATCAACCAGCAACAGGAAGTAGCGTCTCCCCTCGATGTAGGGGGAGAGATTGGGTCGCAGATGTCCGCGTGCACCAGCTCAAGCACCGTCTCTGCATGGTTCAGTGCCTGGTGCGGGAACGACGCATGTCGCTACTTGCCGGTGAGACACGCCTCGCAGACGCGGTCCGCCTCGTCGATCAGAGGCAGGCCACGCACTATTTCCTCGCAGGCGAGGCGTCGCAGGGCCTGGAAGCCGATGTGGCCGTACCGCGCGTGCCACCGCCACGCGCGCTCGCCGCCGTGCACCGCCAGACACACAGGGCGCGCCAGGTTCAGGCGTAGTACGTACAAACGCCCCTGTGTACGCGGAGCTCGCACGATCAGCCGCCCGTCCGGGTCTCGCAGCTCCAAGACGCCGTGGTTGATGCGGGTGTCGTAGTCGTTCTCGTCCAGTTGGCCGATGCTGATGATGTTGCTCTGCAGCCTCGGGATGAAGTAGACCTCTGACAGAACGAGGTGCTCGCCCGTGCGGCTCTCGAAGAGGATCGTTCCCCTCCCCTCGATTCGCACCGCCGAGCCGTCGCCCAGCTTGACCGAGCCGTGCACGCCGGTGTCGAGGTCGGAGAAGATGTCCCTACGTCCGGACATGTGGTTGCTGGCTCCCGTGTCCAGGAACCAGGACGTGTCGCAGTCCTCCCCTTCTGCAGCGATGCGTGCCTGGGAGCGCTCCTCGCTCAGCAGGACATGTTCGTTGGCGCCCTCAGTGATGGAGAGCGCGCAGATGCTGGCGAGGAAGAGCGCGGACTCCTTTGGCTCCTCCTCAGTTTGCACCAGATTGACGCGTTCCTTGCGCTCATGGCGAGGCTCGGGACAGTCCCTGGAGAAGTTATTCGCGTACTTGTTACAGTTGTAACATTTTACCTTGGACATGTCGCGACCACCCCCGGACTCCCGCTTGTTCTGCTCGCCGCCACGCCCAGTGCCCTGCTGCTGCTTGCCCTTGTACTTGCCGCCACTGCCAGAGTTGGAGCCCTGCCCCTTCTCCCTTTGTTTGGCGCGCGCGAGCCACTCCTGCTCCGTGAGGTAGAGCTCGCCGCCGTGGTGCTGGGTGGTGATGGAGCAGCGCTCGGTGGCTGATCGGAGTCGCCCGGTCAGCTCCTCCACTGATATGCCGTTGAGGTCAAGCAGCGTCTCAATCGAGCACGCGATCTAGGCGTACTGCGCAGGTACCTCGCGCAGAAACTTCTGCACAACCTTGATCTCGTCGACCGTGTTGCCGAGCGAGCGGAGGTTGTTGACGATCCCCGTAATAGGCATGCCAAAAGCGTCGAGTGACTCACCCTCCTTGAAGGTGATCTGCTCGAACTCCTTGCGCAGCCGCTACGCCGTCGCCTCCCGCACGAGGTTCACGCCCACGCGCATCATGCGGATCGCCTCCCACGCCTCGTGCGCGGTGTCCTTGACGGCGAGCACCGGCGTCATCTCAGGCGGTGCTGCCCGGATCGGCGCCGAGAGTGCCGCCATGTCTTCACGATCGCCCGGCTCGCCCATGCCGGACACGGCCTCCCAGAGACCCTGCGCCCGCAGGTTGATTTTCAAGACGAGGGCCCACTTCATGTAGTTCGTCGCCGTCAGCGTGGGGTAGACGATGTTGCTGCCGTAGTTCGAGCGATCCTGCACCACGCGCTCGTGGACGATGACCTCGTTGCCGCCGCGCCTGACGACGCTGCGGCCACCGCTCCACCCGTGTGGCCGCGCCGCAGCCCCGTCCGTGTCGCCTGCAGTACTGCATCCTCCGCCCGGTCCGTCGGGTGGCGTCGACGGCGTGCGTGCGCCGCCGTTGGACATGGTCGCCTTGGATCGGAGGAGGCTCTGATGCCAATTCTCAGAATTCTCTCTCGCTCTCTCGCTCTCTGAATAAGCTCATGCAGAGATGAACACTGAGTTGTTTGCGTCGCGTAATACGTTGCGACTTTTCTGCGTTTTTCATTCCCTCTTATTAGCTTACAAGAAGAAGAAGTGGCCGGTAGAGATCCTACCTCGGCGCCACGATCCGGCTCACGCTCGCGCCATCCCACGAGCACCAAGACCGGGTCCTTAGCCCTACATGCACGGCACGCACAGGCGCGGCTTGTGCCTAACTGAATTTAACTGAAATCAAGGAAAAGAAAGCTGCTAGGCTACTGCTACCAACGACTAGATTAAGTTGTCAACACTCTTTTCTCGAACGCCACACGGAAGCTCTTCAGACGCCACATGGGCGCTCTCGTCGAGGACGGGACCCTCTCGGCCACCCCACGTGCGCTCTCATCGTAGGTGGCTACCCTCTCGGCACAAGCGCTCTTGTCGTAGGTGGCCACCTCTCAGCTGCTACACAAGTGATCTCGTCGAAGGTGAGCACTCTCTCGGCCGCGGCAACCTCCATCTTGGCCTTTGAAGCCGCCCTGTGGTGAGCCTCGGTATCCCTATCAAAGTGTCTCCACGTCCTCATCTTTGTCGTCTAGCAAACATGCGAAGCAACTTAACATGAAGAAAAAACACATTGGACTTGAAATAACAAAGCAAACACACCTAAACCTAACATGAAGTCAAACCTCATAGACTTGCTTATTCGGCATGTGGGTTGACTTTTAGTCTATCGGAACTCTCTTCAACTACTCTTATATCTCAAATAGGTTCTCTATATATGATGAACACTCCCTCGCTTTTATTTCAACTGTAGGTGATGGTCGATCTGCTGATCCCCTCATGCATTACCAAGATATCATAGGAGCAACTCACACATATCGACCGCGTATACAAACAATTGATATTTTACCTCCGAAAACATCTCTTACAAAGAGAGTCCCATTGAACTGAAAGTCAACGCAACTTCTATAGCATAAATATATAACACACAATGCAATTTCTAAACACACACAAAATCATTCAAGTGTCTTGCCGCACATGGCCTTTGCTATGAAAAGTCCAACATTATATACATTACTCTTAAAAGCATGTGCTTTGACGGTAACATATATTACGTTGCTCATAGTATAAGAACATCCAATGAAGTTTGTGTACCATTTTAACAGGATCAGACAAAGGACTCAACAAGCTAAACTGATAAATCAGATTGACGAGGTATTGAGCGCTCACCTGATTCATTACGTGTGCCAAAACAACTAGCTCTATCTTTCGCAAACACCAGACAAGAATTTTTTTCCCCCACAAATATTGTCCCCCTGCGGAAACGACAAGTTTATATTGTTCCTTTGCCTCCTAATTTGTAGGGAGTAGTTGGTATTGTATCTCCTTCCTAAGTGTCTTGTATATTACTGGCAAAAACCAGTAATTCACAAGACACATAGGCACGAGAAATAATACAAGGAACTTGCCAGAAATTAGTAACAAGGACACAATACAAACTTGCCATGGCTGCAGGGGAACAAGGTTTGTGAGATAGAAAAATATGTGTTCGCTATGGCGCACAATACCTTAGGAAATTGCTACAAAAATAGGGCAGCATGAGAAAACTGGTGCACAATTGATTCATGAAAGGAAGCACAATGGAAAATGCGTGTACAAGAGAAAAAAAATTGCTAGCATCTGAAATAAAACCGTTCAGTTATTTTGTAAGTTGACACCAATCAATTGATGTAGTTACCAAGGTGAACACACATTATTTGACATGGGTTGTTACAAACTAATAGCAGCTGATGTAAAAAAACATTATATCAAAATAATAGCAGCTGATGTTCCTAAATGTAATACGTTTTTACGTTTAGGAACAGAGGTAGTATGATTGCTTATGAAGATGAGTTATCTTTCCCGGTTGTGGGCTGGGCGGGGCCTGGCAGGCCGTGTGTTTTGCCTGGCGAGGAATCATGATCTTCAAGACGACGCCCTCAGGAGGGGAAGCGACGTATCACGCCATCGTCTAGTCCTGGACCGCAGGTCCTGGGCTTTCACCCGAAGAAAGTGACCCGAGAGCGGAGGAGGTCTGAGAGCTCCACAACAGCCCCCAGGAGGAGAGCAACATCCTCAGACACCGCGTCGTCGACTTTCGCCCGGAGCAACCCTACCTCCGCACCCTCACGCTGCCGGATGAGGATGGGGGAACCCCAGTGCCGCCAGCATGCGAACCCACTAGCCCAAGCACTTCCTGCACGGTGCTGGCGCCATCACCACGCACGACCACTAACCTCATCACCGGCCAAAGCTAACGGGCCAGATCGACCAAGCCCTCCACAGCCAGATCTGAAACCTCGGGACGCCGTCGCGTCGAGGCAGCCACGAGCAGTCGGCAGCCCATCACCCGCGAGAGGACGAGGACGTCGCGCCGGGCAGCTGCCACGCCGGCCGGAGACGCCGAGGACGTGTCTCCCACCACCACGGGCTCACGCCGGCAACCGAGGCCGCCGAGCGCACGGAGATCCCCGCCGTCACCGTCCTCCGGCGCGGGCTTCGCCCGGCGGACTCATCCGGCGGCGGCAGGAGGGGGGACGTGCTGTAGAGGGGGGCGGCGGCGGCGTACCTAGGGTTCCCCCGAGCCGCCCTGGGGACGACGCGGGGGACGCGGGGCACCACTCACAAGAAATAAGTGGTATGTACAAATCTCCTTCTTTCAAGTTCAAGGACGTGTGGGAGAAGCTCCTACCGGCGGATCGCATATGAGCAATTCAAGAAGAAATAGCGGGATTTTTGCTCGACCAGGTCATAGATCCCAAAGGAGAATTCCATTACCCGCTACCACCGCAGTAATGCCTCCATGTAGGAGAAATTGTATATACCAAATTGTGTGTGTGTGTGTGTCTATATATATATATATATATGATCGGTTCTACGAGAAATTATATTTATATATATGCATAATGTTTAAAATATGTAGTATCATAAAGTACCAGCAAATGAAAAAGAATTAAATGGAAAACACAAAATTAAAGGAAAAAGAAATCATAAACCCAAAACCCCTTAAACCTGCCAACCGGTACTAAAGGTCTCCCAGCCCCGGCGCGGGCTCCTGCCACGTGGTGACCCTTTAGTGGCGGTTCGTGCTGAACCGGGACTAAAGGGGGACCATTAGTACCCACAAAAGGTCCCCACACTTTAGTGCCGGTTACAGAACCGGCACTAAAGGTCCTTACGAACCGGTGCTATAGCCCGGTTGCACTAGTGTTAGAGCATCTCCAACAGGCGCCCAACGCGCGGCGCGCTAAAATCTGGTTTGCGACATGCCCATCGCCAGGTTTGGCGCGGTGCGCAGCGCTGGCTCCAGTAGCCGCGCTAAAATGCAGCGTGTGCGCAGCTCCTGCAGTGCGCTAAAATGTAGCGCGCGTGAGCAGCCGCGCATCCACATTTGTTGCATTTTATCTCACAAAACAAAGACATGGCATATAATTTTTAAATCACAAACATCATTCAACCAAGTTTAAATGAATAGTTCAATTTATTACAACTCATCAAACAAATAGTATTTTGAGAAATACAACAAATAGTTCAACAATACAACATCAAACGCACAAATCATGATGCTCTTTGGCGGCCATTCCAAGCCCACCACTTCTCAATGAGATCCTTCTTGAGTTCATTATGCGCTGCCGGACGTCGAATGACATGATAGGAGGCAACAAAACGGGCCACCCTTTCAGCCCTCCGCCGCACTCGCACGGGATATCCCAAGAGCTCATAGTGAGAGTAGTCTACATCTTGGCCATGCTCATTCTCGATGATCATATTGTGCATGATCACACAAGCATGCATTATGTACCAAAGCATCTTCTGATCCCAAAATCTAGCTGGTCCTCTCACAATAGCAAATTGGGCTTGCAAAATCTCAAAAGCTCTCTCCACATCTTTTCTAGCCGCCGCGTGAGCATTGTGGAAATCAAGATATTTTGTACCTTCCGGTTTTTTCAACGGCTTCACAAATGTTTGACACTTTGGGTAGATGCCATCCGCAAGATAGTACGACCATTAGCTACAAACTGCACCGGTGGCAGTTCGCCATTTGCAATCTTACTCATCAGTGGTGACCGGTTGACAACGTTGATGTCATTCAAAGATCCAGGCATTCCAAAAAAAGCATGCCAAATCCAAGTCTGTTGATCGGCCACCGCTTCAAGGATTATAGTGGAACCCTTTTTTTTGTTAGTGGATAGTAGTCTCCAATGCATGCAATCTATTGAGCCAAGCATACCTGGGAACCCGCGAGCTTTGTTCATCTCCAATAGCCTTGCGACATCTTCAGCATTGGGAATTCTCAAGTACTCCGGGCCAAACACTCGCACAATTCCGACTCCGAAGCGCTTGACACACATGATGACTTCGCTCTCACCCATGGCCAAGTGGTCATCAACTAGATCAGCCGGAATACCGTATGCCAACATACGCAAAGCGGCTGTCACCTTCTGAAAGGTGTTATGCCCGAGCTCTTCGGCGGCATTCCTCCTCTGCTGAAAAAACCGGTCATGCCTCGCTAGTTTCTCGGCAATGCGCCTGAACAACTCGGTGCTCATCCTAAACCGGCGACGAAAGTACAACTCGGGGTATGTGGGACTCTCCACAAAATAGTGCCTCATCAATTTGTTGTGGGCATCAATCCTATCCCTCCAAATTTTCTGCCGACCCATAACCAAACCACTGTGCTTTGGTTTTTTATTGATGTGCATAGCTAGGATCATTGCAAGATCCTCTCCTCCATATCAAATTCTTCTTCGGAAGAGTCATATGACGAACTCATCTAAAATGTTCAAAACTTGGCTATAAACAACATGCACCAAATTTCATGCAAAAATGTGGAAGTTGGAAGCAATACATACCTTGCGGGCCTTTTGTCGAACACCTTGCGGACGCCAAAGTGTCGGTGGGCGGCCGGGCGCTGTTCGTTGGAGACGGCCGCGCGCGACGAGCGGCCTGACTGGAAATAGAGGGAGGAAGCCGTGGCCGCACGGGAAGAGACCGGGGAAGCGCCGGAACGGTCGCCAGAAAAATGGGATGGCGCGGGCGGCGGCGGTGGCGCGGGCGGCGGCGGCGGCGCGGCTGGATGGGTAAGTGGAGTTGCGTGCGAGTGCTCCAGAGTTCAGCGCGCGGGAGCAGGCGCAGCAAATAAGCGGCGCCCGATGGCGTTTCCACCCGCGCGCTGAATTACATATGCCGCGCGCGCGGTTTTTGCGCGCCCGCTGGAGCGCCGGGAACGGTAGCGCGCGCGCTAAAACCACTACTTTTTTCCGTGCGACGCGTTTATAGTGCTCCTGTTGGAGATGCTCTAGGCGCATATATTAATGAGGGAACCAAGTGCATCAGACCTTCTATTTGTGTTGCTATCTTTCAGATATTACAGTCAGGTGCAAGCTGGGAGTGATGCATTTGCAATTAGAGGTTAGAATGGTTGGAACAAGAAAAGCATGTTACATTTCGTTTGATCTATTATGTTGTAAAGCCAGTACTAATATTGCCATTTGCCACTACATCAATGGAGAGATCCTTTTCAACTATGAACGTTGTCAAGAAAAAGTTGCGCTACAAAATGGGTGATTTTTCATGAGTGATTGTCTAATTTGTTATATGGAGAAAGATATATTTTCTATTATTAGTAACAATGCAATAATGTTTAATCCTTTGAAGATGATGAAAGATCAAAAGGGGATACTTTCCCCGGTTCAAGGTTCCTCCCCCTCTCCCCTCCCAGCGTCGCTCCTGTGTGGCGATCGGGGGGGGGGGGGACCCTAGCCGCCGGCTTCGGGCCTCCCCTCATTCCTTCCCTCCCTCGCCGCCGTCAGACCACGCTGTCGGACAAAGCCCACCTGCGCCGGTGGCAGCGGGGCTCTTCTTCATCCCGCTCGGAGGCTGTTGGCGGGGGGCGGCGGCGGACGGCGGTGTTTCGCTCTGGTGCGGGGCGCTGAGGCGCGGTGGCAGGCCTTGGCTGCGGGGTAGCGAGGGCTTGGTGGCGGCGCGGTGGGCTTCATGGGGCGGCTTGTGCTCGTGGCTGCGGCGGCGGCAAGGTCTAGGCTTAGCCAGATCTAGCGGTCCCGCGGCCGTGGGCGACGCGCGGTACCTCGCCGGCGGGCGCAGGAGCTTCTGCTGCTGCGTGCAGCGTGGTGTTCAGGCTCGCAGTGGGCGCGCGTGCTGGTGGTGCGTGTTGGTCGGGCTCCATTCGGGCCTCCCCTGTTCCGGCCCCTAGACGACGGTGAGCGGCGTGGGATGGCTCTCTGGTGAGTGCTCTCGGCTGCGGTTGAGGGGTGGCTTCATGCTCCTTATCGATGGCTGGGCAGGCTATCATTGGTGGCCTCACGTCGGGCCGCGTCGGCCGCCACGGTGAGGCGACACGGGGTGTGTTCAGTGGGGAGTTCTCAGGAGGGATGGGAGGCCCCAATGTCGGGCCACCCGTCGCCGGTGCGGGGGTGCACCAGTCCGGACGTGTCCGCTCCTCCTCCCCCTTTCCTCGGCCATGTGCCCTCTGGCGAGGTTCTGGCGATGTTCGAGGTAGGGGGCTGTTGGCTGCTCCGTTGGCGGGTGCTACAAGTCAGGACAAAGCCAAGGCATTCTCGGAGTTGCTTGGATGCAGGGCGGCGGCCCTGGTGGCGGGAGACGCGGTGTTCGTGGGCGGAGCACGCGTCTTGGGTGCGGTCGGGCAGCCATGGTCATGCGGGTGGCATGGTTGGTGATGTTTGGCGTAGCATGGTGGTTTGGCGGAGGGTTAACACCAAAGTGCATAACTTGCCCGGTCTTCTCCGGCCGACGGTGGCGGCGGCCACGGGCGTCGTTTCCTTCATGAAGGCTTCGTCGTGGTGTTCTCTTCTCTCCACGTTGCTCCGGGTGAAAACTTGATCCTCGAGGTCGGGCGGTGGCGACTATCGGTGTCGTGCCCTTCTTGAAGGCACCGCCTTGGAGTCCATGCTTCGTCACTGTCCCGCTTCACTTCTCGGTGGCTAGGTCTCGGGAGGTCCTCGTCGGCCCCAAGTAGTTTCCTTTTGGCTCATCCGTAGTGTGCTTGGTGGTTGATTGGGGAGTTATTTACTCAAAACCACCACATTATGGGCTAGGGTAACAGATCGATACCACATTTGAGGCAGGGCACACAAAACCACCAATAATGGGTCTAATCTGTAACACGGAGCACTGACGCTGCATTTTAGCCCAGAAAACAACGAATCCGACAGGTGGTTCCCGCCTGTCGGGCTGACGTGGCGCGTGTTGACGGACGCCGTTAGACGGCGAGAGACGGCCGTTTCGGCGCGCCCGTTTAAGTGGCCGCACCGGTTGGTGTTTGAACCAGACCAGCCTGTTCATCACTCTCGCTGTCCACTCTCTCGACCCCGACCACCGCCGGCGCCGGCACTGTCGAGTCGCCGCCTTTCGCCGCTCCACCATGGTTTCTTGGAGCGAGCCGTCCTCGAGCTCTTCTTCGGACGACGAGGAAGTCACTAGCCAGGTATGTGTGTTCGCCTCTCGCCTCCCCCACGGATTAGGGTTCATCCCGCTAGGGTTAGGGTTCTTCATTTGGGTTTTTTTTACCAGGTCGCTCATTTGTGCAATTTGTGTGCTGGTTAGCTTCCTAGGACAATCTCTTGCTATGAATGGAGTGGCATTGCTCACGATCTGTCGTCTCGTTGTCTGCATCAACAACCTTGCAGCAGGCTTGTTGCATTTGAATCTGTGGACACAGGCAGACGTTTTCTTGCGTGTGCTGAGGAGAAGGTATGTTGGTTAGTACTGTAAGTGAGTACTCACTGTAAGTAGATTAGCTTAGTTAGTTTTTGGTCCATTCACTTGTCAGTAATCCAATTTTGTGTATCAAAGATTTGTTCCTGGATAGTTGTTGCTTCAGTACTCCAATCTTGTGTTGCTTCAGTTGCTGTAATAGTTGTTGCCCATAATCTATGCATATAATATATGCATATACAATCTTATAGATGAAAATTTTTATATATGATGTTATAATTGTTTCTGCCGAGAATTTGTGCATACAATTTTCACAATATATCAGTATATCTATTAATTAATGATGTAATATTTGATGCATAGAATATAATTCAGTGGATAGAAGTAAATTATAATTTCATATAGTATTATATAATTTGTGCACATTTCTTACAATTTCTTATTGGGAATATATTTATTTAATTGTAGGCAGAATTAAAGTGCAACTATCTAGAGTGGATAGACCAAGAGTGGTCAGTGGCTATGCAGTTCTCCCTCACTGAATTGTGGAGCATGTATGACAAAGATATGAAGGACAGGCACACAGAAAATGTTGAGCTTGCTGAAAGAAATTTCAAAATAGTTGGAGAAAAGAGGAAGATGGAGGAAGATCTTAGGTTTTTCAAAATGGACTTTGCTAAAATGGTTGCTGACAAGGAGGATGCTATCACAGAGTTGGGCAATGTTAGGTTGGCTCTAAGTGATCTCAAAGAGGAGATGGAGAAGAAGAAGCTGGCAGACCATGGTTGTACCAATCTTCATCAGGTACTTAGGGCAAAGGCAGAGAGAGGGACCAGCTAGTTGTAGAGAGAGACCAAGTGAGAGGGACCAACTGAAACAAGAGAAGAAAAAACTGGAGTACATCATTGCAGATCTGCTCAAACAGAAACATGGGTACAAGGACAAGATCAAGAAGTTGAAGGAGATATGTGATGATTTTTAACTATGTATTGTGATGTGGTGTGTGGTTTAGGGTATCACTGCAGTTGATATGAATGTGCTCTTACGCACTTAATAAGCTGTAATGCTTTATGTATCTTTATGTCCAAGACTTGTGTTGTGTACTCTGAAGACTTGTGTTGTTTACTCCCAAGAACTAATGTCCAACTTATTATCATTGCATCTTTGGATCAATGCCCTACTTATTAATGTATTTTGTTTGTATCAACTGAAATGTTTGTGGTTGTTTTGCCATAATATTTGCAGAGAACATATATTCTAGAGTGATTTGTTACCATTTACTTTGTGGTTGTTTTGCCATAATATTGGCATGATCTGTTTTGCACTGAAAATATTTGTGGTTGTTTTGGCATGATCTGTTTTGCACAGAAAATATTTTACACACATCATATATTGCACAAATCATAGAAAATATTTTGCACACAGAGAAAATATTTTGCACACATTACAGCAAATATTTTGCACACATCACAACAAATATTTTGCACATAGAGAAAATATATTGTAAAGAGAACATTTACTTTGCACAGAACAACTCCACGGAACATATATTTGCAGAGAATTTTTACAGCAGGAGATAAACAAGGATAACTTCACAGTGCCATACATAGGTTCATAATGCCATACAAAGGTTTAACAAACATAGGTTCTGAGTGCCATAGTGCCATAATGCCATACATAGGTTCATAATGTCATAATTAAAGTGATGTAATGCCTAATTTAGCACACATGCACTTGCATACAGACTTCAAATTTGAGCATTTAGTAGTTCCCACTGGCATAGAAGTACCCCTCCATCCTCTTGCTGATGTACTTTGTCCTCTTTGGCCTACTGCCTGCAGGCTGGCTAGTAGAAGCTTCTGCAGAACTTCTTGGAGGCTTGAACCTTTTTGCCCCCCCCACCAGCAGCAGTGGAAGATCTTGCACCTCTCCCAGCAGTAGGAGAAGAAGTAGCACCCCTTCCAAGAGTAGAAGCAGACCTTGCTCCTCTTCCAGCAGCAGCAGATGAAGTAGCACCCCTTCCAGCAGCAGATGAAGCTGCACCATGGTGCCATTCAGGTACAGTCCTGTTTTCCTGTAATTAAAAAATTAAACAACTTTATAATAACCAGTCAATAGAAATGAACACTCAAGTAATTTCAAAATGAAAATACCATGTGCTTGTTCCTCCTGATTTGCAAATCAGGCCTTAATGGCTTAGGACAACTTGTGTACTTGTGTCCTTGCAGCTTGCAGTTCCCACATGTTATAGTAGCCATCCTAGAAGTCTGTTTTGCTTGAGGTGGCTCAATCTTGCCTTTTTCCTTTTCTCTTCTGCTGGCCCCTTCTTGTCATCTTTGAACTGTGGTGGTTCAATGTCAGGTGTTGGAGTTTTCACCCAGCTATCTGGACCAGGAATAGGGTAAATTACTGGCTTATATGCCTCCAAGTACATAGATTTCTTGAAGAACACATTGATATGACCTCTGGCGGCTGTTTAGACCTATAGATGGCAGAACAAGCATGGTTGCAAGGAACTCCAGTGATGTCCCATTTCTTGCACCCACATATCTGTATGTTTGTGTCAACACCATAGGTCTTGTCTCCACTAGTGACTTGGAAAAGTCCTTGGCCAGCTATCAGTGCTTTGCAATCCCTTGCATACTTCTTGTTCATCTCCAACTTCTCTGCATAGGTTGGCGCAATCTCCCATCTAGCACATTTTCCACCCTCTCTCTTCTGGTGCAACCTCACTAGGAACCTGTCCTTGATCCCATTGATCATTGTGACAATTGGCTTGTTCCTTACATCTAGAATGTACTTATTAAAAACTTCACTTAAGTTATTCACCACCAAATCAGTTTTGCAATTAGTGTCCATTGCATGCCTAGACCAAGCTTTAGCAGGAATTCTTGACATCCACTCCCAAGCAGCAGTGCACTCAGCCTTCATGCTTTCCATGGCCAAATTGAAGTCATGTTCAGTGTAAGCATAGGCAGCTGCATCCATGCATCTCTTCAAATCCTCTCCTCCAAATCCTGCTCTATGGAAGTTTGCATAGATGTGCCTCAAACAGTACCTATGATGGCAGTTTGGGAATACTGTTGTCACTGCATTGAGTAGACCCTGCATGAAAGTGAATTGAAATAATTTTAAATAATTTTATATGATTTTAAATGATTTTATATGAGTTAATATGATTCTATATGATTTTATATGATTTTATATGAGCTAATATGATTTTATATGATTTTAAATGATTTTATATGAGTTTATATGAGTTTATATGATTTTATATGATTTTAAATGATTTTATATGATTTTATATGAGTTAATATGATTTTATATGAGTTAATATGATTTTATATGAGTTTGATGATCAACTAGGATAGATTGGTCACCCTAGGCTATCTATACCTAAGTGTCGACAAGAAGGGTTACGACTCGACACCTACCAACTAGTCATGATGGCATCACTTTGATGATGGATATGTTCTTTGATACCACATGGGTCACCCTAGGCTATCTATGCCTAAGTGTCAACAATAAGGGTTACGACTCGACACCTACCAACTAGTCATGAACAAGTAAATGAACTAAATGAACATGTAAATGAACAAGTAAATGAACTAAATGAACAACTAAATGAACAAGCAAATGAACTAAATGAACAACTAAATAAACTAGCAAATGAACTAAATGAACAACTAAATAAACAAGCAAATGAAATAAATGAACAACTAAATAAACAAGCAAATGAACTAAATGAACTAACCTTCTGTCTATCAGACATGAATGTGTACTTTCCAAACTTGCCCTCTTCACTTCCTCCTAGAGCATACTTTAGCTGTGTCAAGAACTAGGACCAGTTAACTGTATCTTCAACTCCAACCACTCCAAAGGCAATGGGGTACATATTGTTGTTTGCATCCCTTCCAGTAGCTGCTAGTATCTGTGCACCACTAGTCAATTTGATGAAGCAGCCATCTAGACCTATGAATGGCCTACATCCATTCAAGAAGCCCTCACAACATGCATTCAAACTGAAAAATAGACCATGGAACCTTGGTCCAGCAGTAGGATTTTCTCTAGTTTTGCCACTAACAGTAGTGACAATGCACCTAGATCCAGGATTTATAAGCTTCACGGTCTCCAAATAGTCTCTCAACCTCTTATATTGCTTCTTGTGATCACCAAGCACAATCTCTTTTGCTTTCTTCTTAGCCCTCCATGCCATCATCCTAGGAATCTCAAGCCCAAATTGCCTCTTTGCCTTGTCAACAATAGCAGGTACAATAGTGTTGGGATCTGATCTGATGGTCTCAAGCATTTTGTTGCCAAGCCACCTTGAACTAATCCTAGTTTTCTCAGACTGGGTGGGACATGTGTGCTCCAACCTCATCTTCTTAATGCAGAAAGTGGCCTCATTTGTTATCTGTGCTGCTACCATGTAGAACTGACAACCATCTCCCTCACAGCAAACAATTACCCCATCACTGCAGTTTCTGTGGTATTTATATCTTCTAAGTTGTTTCACATGCAAATTGACAAGGGCCTCTCTGAATTGGTAAACATCTTTGAAACAGAGGTTTAGCTGGAATTGCTGTTCTAGATGCATCCTGTTCTCATCATACCAGACCCTAGGTGGTCTTTTCTTAGCCCTACTCCTTCTGCCAGAGCTGATAACAAAGGACATTGGTTCATTTCCATCATCATCTGCTTCAAAGCATGTATCTTCCTCTTCTGAAGATGGAAACCAATCAGGATTAATGCTTGGACCAGCACTAGAGTGGGACCTACTTGTAGGACCTGGCCTCTTTGCCTTCTTCTTAACAGGCTCAGGAACTGGCATCTCTTGGGCCTCCTCATCATCTTCTTCCTGCTCCATGTCATATATATCTTCAGGATCTGTGTCCCCCTCACAGTGTGTACTTGACATGTATTCAGCTCTCTTCCTCTTTATTGCAGAAAGAGTTTCATCTAGCTCAGGTTCCTCTGTCCTCCTATTTGCAATTTGTTCTTCTACATACTGCACTGAATCTGAGTCATCTTCTTCTTCTCCTGCATCTAAGTGGTCAACATCAACTACAAAATCTTCATCACTGCTTGAACCTTCCTCACTAACTGCATTGTCCTCCTCATCAGTGTCCATGCCTACAGGAATTGCTTCCTCACTAACTGCATTGTCCTCCTCATCTGAATCAAACTGAAAATCAGCATAATTGACACTTACTTCAGTGTTAAGCTGTGTCCCAAGATGGAACTGACAGTTAGGAGGAACTGATTTGAGTGGCAAAAAATTACACTTTCCTGTATCCCAAGATGTAACTGACAGTTAGGAGGAACTGATTTTGTGCCGGAGGAACAACAAAAACAACATGTGCTTCTTCTTCTATTTGCTGTGCATGTTGATATTCTCCAATTGATGGTTCAATAACTACCTTTCCCTTTCTAACTGTCAGTGACAATGTCTGGGTGCTCTCAAATTGTCTCAGCATGTGAACTACTTCAATGTTGCCTTTAATGACACAAACACCTTGCAGCCCTAGATCTTCCTCTTTCAAGTAGCAAAGACTGTCATCCTTACAGTATCCATTGCTGACCATTACATTGACCAAACTACCATAAGTGATTTCTCTTTCAGGCATCTTAACAAGAGCATACTTCTTCCCAGGAAACTGGAAATAGATTGACCATAAATCTTCAGGCCTAAAATAGACATACAAATGAATATTAACAAGTCAATTGTATTAACATAACTGACCATTATATCTGACAATTATAATGAACTATTTTAAATTATAGTAACATGGCAAATCAGTACTAACATTACTATCAGTATAAGCAAAATTTTAAATTATAGTAAACATGACAATGCAGTGTAAGCAATTCGGGCCTAAAATAGACATATATTAACAAGACAATATCTTCAAGCCTAATATAGCTCAGACTGGTTACAATGCAGTGTAAAGCATTACAATGCAGTGTAGCAATACCATAAATTACAAAATTACAATGCAGTGTAGTAATACCATAAATGAACACTACAGTGTGATTTTCTCCAAAAATTCAGAACCATACAGTACTACTAAGATAACTGAACCCTAACTAAAGATGTGATATTCGACAAATATTCAGGACTACAATCACTTCTAAATGACTAACAAATCAATGTATAAAACAGATCCTGCAGTAAGGAGGAAAGATTGAAAGGACAGATTTTGAAAGATTCAGATTACCTAGTTGAAGATGGGGCGAACGGGAGCACATCCGCGGGACCAATCTGCGAAGCTGCTTCCTCGGTACCATGCTCCGGCGACAGGCCCGCCGCCGCGGCAGACTCTGGATCTAGGTCGCAACCGCCATCGGTGTGGGGGCCGATGACCCCGCATTGCGAGCGCAACAGCTTCTGCCCTGAAGTAGTACCACCACCCTCGCCGCTGAGTGCGGCATCGCCGCTTCCGTCGACTCCGTGTGCGCCGTCGCCGCCGGAGCTGGTCGCCATCGGAGCGGAGTGGGGAAGGACTGAATCGAGCGGGGGAAGGGAACGGCTTGACCTAGTAGACGGGCACGCCGAAACGGCCGTCCCTCGCCGTCTAACGGCGTCCTGTCGGATTCGCTGTTTTCTGGGCTAAAACGCAGCGTCAGTGCTCCGCGTTACAAATTAGACCCATTGTTGGTGGTTTTGTGTGCCCTGCCTCAAATGTGGTACCGATCTGTTACCCTAGCCCATAATGTGGTGGTTTTGGATAAATAACTCTCGATTGGGTAGTGTTGCGGTGCATCGGCACCCTTATATCTTGCCTTGGATGTGTGTGTTGTGTGGGGTGATGGCGTGTTGTATCTGGATTTGTTTTTCTGATCGTGGCTTTATATATAAAGCGGGGCGAAAGCCTTTTTTGGTAAAGGGGATACTTTAAAATGTGAGTGACTTTACAAGATTCTTTCGCTTGATAGTACTTATTCTAACTTTTCAAACTAACTTTTCATTTTTCACATGTTCCAAGAAGATGAGAAGCTACACTTGGGCTACAAAGTTACCTGATACAACTCTATTTCTAATATGCGAACAAGTAATTTCATAATTTTATTGAACCGGTATGTCTTGCACACTTCATTTCTTAATGCAACACAACATGTGATATGTGATACCGTATTTCTATTTATTATGTTGTTTTCGGGTGCTATAACTTTGTGGTAAGATAATTTAAAATTGGACTTTACACTTCACATATTCATATTAGTCGTACCAATTCTCACAACCAATGACCAAATTTTCTGGCTCCGCACCTGGCTCCCCCGATGGAGGAGAGGACGGCCGCCCGCACTACACGACGGCTAACCGCCGCTTGACCCGTACGAGAGTCAAGCACGCGCTTCGCTTGCACATGTCGCGCCCACGCTCGAGTGTGCGACAGCGGCCGCACGGCCGGAGACCCGTCGTCGTGGTTGACGTCGAATTCCAAGTCCCACGGTCCCATTACCCACCGCGCAAACAGCAGCTGGGGCACACTTGTCACCCGCTGCTGCTCCACTGCCCTGCGCCGGTCAGCTAGCAGCCACAGAGAGTGGTATGGTATGTGAGCACGTCACGTTTCCTAATCCTCGCTACTAGTACGCGCGTGGCCCGGTCCGGCCGGCGGGCTCGACGTCGCGCCGCCAGAGCCTTTCTCTGACTGTTTGGCGCATGAGCAGGGGAGGCTTCTCCGTTGTCTCCGGCGGCGGCGCGTCGCGTTGGTGTTTGGCTGTGCTAGCTAGCTCGCTAGCCAGACCCGAGATGCCGCCGGCCGCCGCGTCGTGGTCGTGGGCGTGCTGCGGCCGCCGGAGGAAGAGCGCCGGGGACGGCGACGGCCCCGGCGCGTCGGGGCGGGAGGGGGACCAGTGGACTCTCTTCATCGACCTGCCCGTGCTGGAGGCCGCCACCGCCGGCTTCTCCGACGGCAACCTGCTCGGCCGCGGCGGCTTCGGCCCCGTGTACAAGGCAAGCGACCTCCTCGCCGATCGTCTCCCTGCGCGCGCGTGCGCTTGGACCTTGGATCGATCGCTGATGAAAGAAATCTGCATGCATGCATGTGCAGGGCGTGCTGGATGGCGGGCAGGAGATCGCGGTGAAGCGGCTGTCGCTGGAGTCGCGGCAGGGGGTGCGGGAGTTCCTCAACGAGGTGCGGCTGCTGCTCAAGGTGCAGCACCGCAACCTGGTCTCCCTCCTCGGCTGCTGCGCCGCCGCCGGCCACAAGATGCTCGTCTACCCCTACTTCCCCAACGGCAGCCTCGACCACATCCTCTTCGGTCAGTCACCCCCGATCCCCATTTATCCAGCCTCTGCTTATACATCTTCAAACTTCAGAATTCGGTTCATTTTTAACTCGAATTGCGCGCTAAAACATGGGTGGATTTCATACTAGTTCAGATGAAAACTTCAGCTCTCTGTGTCCAATCTGAAAATCAAAATATCTGATCGATTTCAGTAGATTCAGTGGTGCCTAAAATTTCAATCGAAACGGACAACTGAATGTTCGTGTCAACAGCAGTTTGATTCAGTCTGTTGCAAGTCTTGAATTGATGTCAGCTAGTATTAAAGTTGGCCTTTGCGTGCTCATATAACAGCTGGTTCCAAGTATTATCATTGACCTTGACTGAATCAGAAGCAGAGTCCTGATTTCTTAACCCGGAAGGTTCAAATGTCACATCCACAGCAGACCAGTTCTTGATTAGGATTTATTCTTGTCAGCAAGCAAACCAGGTGCACTTGTGTATATACATAAAGATGCAAAATTACAGCAAAGGATTGGTGCGATTTGATTTAAAACGGAATATGCCTCTTGAGTCCACTGCACGAAAGGATCTCAAACACTAAGCTATCTGAGTTTATACCAGTGAAACATGAGAAAAACATAGAATTGGCAAAATTATCTTTGCAGTGTTTGTCAGGTATCTCAAAAGAATGAGCTTGTCTGAGTTCACTCTGTTCTGCAAAATCATAAAAAAAAAAAATTACAGCTGCATAACAATCAATTCCTGCAAAGTAGATCAGTATGCAGCACACGGAAGAACTTTTTGGAGTTTGGTATGAGCACAATTTTAAGATTTAACATAAGCAGTCTGAATTTTTATATAAGCAGCATGTGCCAGTAAAATTACAATTTCCTAACAATCGATTCCTGCAAACTAGATCAGTATACAGAGCATAGAAGAGCTGCTCTGTTATCTGAACCTGCACTGAATTTGCTTCCTTTCAGACAGGAAGAAGAGGGTGCAGCTAGACTGGCCAAAACGGTACCAAATAATCCTCGGACTAGCGAGGGGCCTCCTCTACCTCCATGAAGAATCCCCGGTGAAGATCATCCACAGGGACATCAAGGCGAGCAACGTGCTCCTCGACGAGAAGCTGAACCCCAAGATCTCGGACTTCGGCATGGCGAGGCTCTTCCTCGAAGACGCCACGCACGTGAACACGTTCAGGATCTCTGGCACATAGTAAGCCCCAAACACATGTACCACTTCCATTCAATAGGTTTTTTATTATTGTGTAAATGAATAACAGGAAATGATGCGATTTTTGCAGTGGTTATATGGCCCCAGAGTATGCGATGAGCGGGTACTTATCGACCAAAACCGACGTTTTCAGCTTCGGGATGCTCGTGCTGGAGATCGTGAGCGGGAGGAAGAACATCGACCGGCATCTCGGCGACGAGAAAATCGACCTGTTGAATTACGTGAGCATCTCTCATTATTCAAAAAAAAAAAGATTGCATAACCTGCATTTTACATTTTCAATATGAAAAGAGTGATAAGTGATAACCGAACTGAAGAATTCATCTATGGTGAAACTTTCAGACATGGAAGCTGTCGGAGGAGGGCCGGTCACTGGAGATCGTGGACCCGGGGCTGTCCGGCTGGGACGCCGGCGAGGTGGCCATGTGCGTCCAGCTCGGGCTGCTGTGCTGCCAGGCCGTCGTGTCAGACCGGCCGGACATGTACAGCGTGCACCTCATGCTCTCCAGCGACTCCTTCACGCTGCCCAAGCCCGGGAAGCCGGCGGTCCACGGCCGGGTCGGCCGGTGGAAGAGCGCCACCGGCTCGGCGTCCAGCTCCGGCTCCGGCGCGAACACGAACACCACGTTCGCCACCGACACGACCAGGGCCTCCACGCTGGGGAACATTGCTGAAGATGAATCCAGGAACTCCATTTCCATATCCTTCACCACGGAGGGCCGGTAAAAATTGATACTCTAGTAAGAAATCAGACGGTGTAGTGATGGCGCGACCGTGCGAGTGAATGATGCACTCTAGATTAGTACAGGAGGCAGTGTTGTTAGTCTGGTACTCTGGTTGAATATATGTCGGTAGAATTTCATGCGTAGAAATAACCACGTGATGAACTGACTTATCTTTTTGAAGAATATCAGACAAATGAGTCCGGATAGTGTTTCCTATCGATTGAACTGCAAAACGTCATATATTTTGGTACGGAGGGAGTAGTAAAAATGGACGGTCCGATAAATACTGGAGACACTAGTGGGCTCCGGTTTTGGAACCTTCCATAAGCATCCAGTCCAGTTTTCTTTTACCCTTTTTTCTAGCTTTTCCATTTTCTCCTGTTTATAATATGTTCAGAAATTTCAAATTTTGTTTTCAAACCAGAAAATGTTAGGAAAGTTCATATTTTATTTTGAATATTTTTAGAATTAAAAATTTGTTTGCAACATGGAAAACTTTTGAAAGTTTCAACATTTGTTCGGATTTTTTGAAATTTTCTTGGAAATTTCAAATTTTGTTCAGAAATAGGAAATTTCAAAATGTGTTCAGAATTTACAAAATTTGATTTATAATTTTTAAAAAATAAGATATACAATATATTTGGAATTTGAATAAGCTGTTAAAAATATTTTTGATGTGCTTTTTAGAAATCTATTTGAAAAAAACACACTACAGTTATTTTTTAGCAAAAAAAACACTATAGTACATCTCACTACAGTGCCACGCGTCGCTATTGTTTTTTAATGGGTTGTCCTAGTTAGGGGTGCCCTGTGCAAAATGCTTCCTATTTTGCGCATTAATTAATAAACCTAGTGGATTATGCTCCACAAGAATTGACACATTATACTTGACGCAGAATGCGTCAAATAAAGGCTCCCGCAGGTCCTGGAATGCCAAAGCACCTGCTCCTATTAGTGGGCCATTTTCCGATGGGCCTTGATTGGGTGGACATTGCTCTGCTCTGACGATTTAACACATCTTATCTGAGCTACAAGGGCCATTCCAATTACTCAAAAATAATGAGCAAGCGGCATTCCATAGTTTAATACCGGAATTCCGCACTCATTGCCCCCCCCCCCCCTAGTAGTGTGTGATTCCTTTTCGTCGCTAACAAGGACAAATTACAACAAATCACAGAAATCTAGCGACTTTACCTGCGCCACTACGACTGACTTTTTTTTATTTCTTTTGTTACGTGTGTGGTATTATACTAGCTTCTCTGGTGTTTTCCCTTGATTTTCATTTTTCCCACCTTCTTTCTTTTTATTTTCATTTCTTGGGTATTATTTTCTGTCGAATTTTTTCCATGATTGTCTAACACAGTTCTCAAAAACTAATAAAAGTTTACAAATTTTAAAAATGTCTACTTACTAAATTTTAAGAAAATTAAATTCTCAAATACATGCACATTCATTAAATTTTAGAAATTTACCATAATGAATTGAAAACAATATTCATAAAAAATATTTGAAAATAATCATAATTTTCTGATGTTTCTAAAAACATGAAAAAAAAGTAAAATTGACAAAAAGCTTTCTGAAAATGGACATTTAAATTTTTTAACATTTTTATCAATTTGAGAACATTTTTTGGAAAAGTAATAAAGTTTCTAAAATTTAATAACAATTATATATTTTAATAGTTTTTCAACGTTTCCGCTGCAGTTTAATTTTTGAGAAATCGATTAGAAAATCTTGTGTATCTAAGAGAAATCCTGTGAGACGCTACAACTATAGAGCGATGCGCAAATGAGCCAGCCCCGTCACACTCTTTGTGCGCTAGCCCAGAATTTTTACACACAGTGGCTCCGCAATAGTGTTGTATTGCCTGTAGGCCCCCTATATGAAGTCATTTACTATTACATGGACCATTAAGTCCATGATTTTTGAGCCCACATGACCCAAATGTAATTCCTACTGTAATTTCTATTGATCAATAAAGTGAGTGTGTTCCCCCTAAAAAAATAAGTCCACAATTTTTTACTTGCAAAATTAAGTCCATAATTTTTAATGTTGGAATAATGTTTTTATTAATAAATGTAGATATTGTCAAAAGGTCAGTTTAGACATGGAGAAAATATTGTGCGAATTTAAAACATGTTCGTATATGTATAAGTGTCGACAGATATTAAATAAAAATGGCCATTTCATATTTGAAAAAATTTATGTATACTAAAGTATATGCATGTATTAGGAAAAGGTTCAAGGTTCATAAATTTTCCAATATATATATTCATACGCATGTTTTTTTTAGAACGAAGGCTCGAGAGAGAGCCCGGCTTTGAATTAATAAAGCCATCAACCGGCCAGGAGTTACATCGGACAGCACCACACAAGAGGAAAAAAAGGAAAAGACGGCTACATGGTGCTACTAGACAACTTACAAACATCAACAACACCAAGCACTACAACATAATGGACAACAAAGCTTCGCTTGATGTCGATGATGTCCCCAGCCGCAGAATGAGCACCATAGGTGGAGCGGAAGCACTAACAAGATGAGACCCATCATAGCCAGGGAGCATGCCCTCATCTACACCAGGAGTGGTGAGCTGCAACAACCTACCCGAAAACATCTCCGAAGAGGACCCCTGCCCCTCGTCCTGGCTCGAAGGACGCCGTACCGTCGGAAGATGGGGAAGCTCACCCTAGAGCCAGATAAGATGGCAGACACGAACAACCTTGAGAGATACTCAGCCCCACCCCCAGCTGAGACGAGCTCGCCTTGGAAGATCCTCGCCCACACGCATAGAGCCACACACGAAGGGATGAAGCTATCAAGATCAAAGGAGATGAGGACAGAAGCGCAGAACGATAAAATCGGACCACATGACCGTCGATCCCCCAATCCCCAAATCAGAACGCCCTCGCATCTCTCGAACCACCTGAGCGGCACCTCCAAGAAGGTGACGGCGGAGAGCGTCGCTGCCGCCCCATCCAAAAGGATGAGGTTTTCACCCGGGGCGAGAGGGGGAGAGGGGAACAGAACCTCGACGGAGCCTCCAGAGAGGGGCACGGCAACAAATGATGTCATCACCGTCGTGGCCGGGCCACACCGGCCAAGGATTTCTCCCGGACTGCCGCCACTCCCGCACCCCAAACGCACCAAATCCGGCGACCAGGGACCGCCAAGGACCAGCAGCGCTAGGGTGGAAGGAGCTATGAGAGGGGGAGGAAAAGACCTGCAGATATGGCGCCGTCCGCCGGGAAGAAGACCGCGCGCGTTGGTACACATGTCAGTATATATGTTCATGTACCGTTGGAAAAATGTGCAACCCCCTAAGAAAAAAGAGATACTTTAAAATAATGTAATAAGAATGATAAAAATTAAAAGATTGAAAAGAAGAGAAAAATGGAAGAAACAATGAAAATAAAAAAGGAGAAAAGGGAAACTAAAAAGAACGCAATAAAAAGTGGAACAAAATTGAAATGAGTCGGACCCAGGACATTTCGGATGTGTTTTTCTCCATCAATGCTTTGCTTTAAGCGTCAAATAGGTTTACCTTTAAAAAAATAGGATAGGCTTTTCCATTCATATCCAAAAAAGAAAAATATGATATCTCTATCTCCATCTCTCTATATATAATACTCTCTCTGTTTGGAATTACTTGTCACAGAAATGGATGTATCTAGACATGAGGGAGTACTGCTTAAAATGAGTATAAAGTTCCACCTTGCTCACCTCAACAAATTAAGCAAGAGTACGACATGCCCTCGTTTAATGGGCATGGATCCATCAAAAGCCGGCATGCTCGCGTCAACTGCTTGGCAGAGCAGCCACTGTGCCTTTGCGTGCGAATATAATTTATCAACCTTGCTCACGCTAGATATATCCTCCTGTATATCCGCATGCATGTGGCGCGTATATATCGTGTATTCTCATGCTCCAGCCGAATTTGCGGCCAGCTTGCCACCGGGGAATACATTCTACTGTTCATATGTTGTGCTATGGTAAGAATATGTTCGTTCTGTATTTCTGTTTTAGCAAATGGACAGGAGTGATATGTATCAAAACGTTAATGCACGAAATATACTCTCCCCGTAATTTAATATAAGATGTTTTTTTGCGGGGTAATATAAGATGTTTTTTAAAGAATTTACACTATAAAATGTCTTAGAGCATCTCTAGCAGACCCCGCATAACGCTGACGCGCAAAACGCGTTTGCAATTCGCGGAAAAACGGTTTTGCGGGCCGGCGCAGATGACTACAAAGGCAGACCCCGCAAAACGGATCCGTATAAAAGGATATTCACGGAATATGCTCTTTTATGGGTCAGTTTTGCGGGGACTGCTCTTGCGCCGCTGCCGCCGGAACGCAAATATCAATACCACACCACAAAAATACAACAATCATCCGCATTATAAATAATTATTCAGAAAAAATATCAATGCCACAGCACAACACAACACTCATCCACATTACAAATCAAATCACCGAAGCAAACTAAATAATGCAATATAAAACTTGTCCTCAATACAAATAACACATGAATTAAATGAAAATAAATAGAAAAAAGAGTTTTGTTACCGTCCTGGTGCTCAATGAGATCCTCCTGAAGCTGAAAGTGGGTGTTTGCACTTTCAATCTTTTTGCATGTCTGAAGAAAAGCTCTAATGTGGTTAGGGTCTCTAACTGGTTTGGCACGGCTACCCACATTGTCGTAGAAGAACTCCAATGTCATGTCTCTCTCATCTTCGAGAATCATATTGGGAAGAATAACACAACATGTCATGATGTTTTTCAAGGTCCGCTTGTCCCAAAAAACAAGCAGGACCACGAACAATGGCAAATCTAGATTGCAAAACCCCGAATGCTCTTTCAATGGCGGTGCAGCGTATCGGTGGTAGAGGGTGGGGGCGCCTCCACGGTGCGATTCCACCCGCAGATTTGGCCGAAATCGCCGGCGGTGGACGGGCATAACCAATGGCGGGCGGCGGCGGAAGGAGGTGGGGAAAAGGTGTGGGCTGAAATGTCCCTCCCGCCAACCGCTTTCCTGGGATACGGGGCACCGTAGGGGCGAGGCGGAAACCTGCATATTCGTGGGTTGGGGCCGAGATTTTGCCGCGCCCCTTAAAAATATTTACGGGTCAGACGCGTTTGCGGGGTCTGGTCATGTAGCTTTTGCGCGCCGACCCACATTTTAGCTGTTATTTTGCGGGTCGCGGCATTTTGCAGGGTCTGCTAGAGATGCTCTTATACTGTACTCCCTCCGTAAACTAATATAAGAGCGTTTAGAATACTAAAGTAGTGATCTAAACGCTCTTATATTAGTTTACAGAGGGAGTATTAAGTTAGAGAGGGAGTAGTACTAGTTGTCACAAAACTTAACCTTACTTTGCTGGCATTGCGTTCGCCTCAAAGGAATTCTAGATACATATATAAAGTACGACCTGAAGATACAACAGTCCAGTACCGGAAATACCCTGGTGCACTCGGTTGTCAGCCCACCCTATATACATCAAATAATTTAGTAATTACAAAAATGTCAAAAAATAAATCTTTTTAAAAACAAATATGATTTTGTAGAAAAAATTCCCAAGGAATAACCCGTGTTGACTTCTTGGAAAAGAAACAAATTTTCTAGGACAAATAGTGTGAACAGTAACTTGTATGTAGTGTGCGATTTGTCTTTCTTCCACCAAGAATACCATGAAAGTCATCTTGACGAAACTTTTAATACCAGTACAATTTTTTATCATATTTGTTTTCAAATAAAATAGATTTTTTGTTTGTAATTACTACATTATTTTGTACATATAGAGTGCACTGGCATCCGATAGCCATGTGCCCCTTCCAGTCCAGTACGCACGTCACTGTTCTGTGTTCAAGCTTCTATCTTGAAAGTTTATTTGGAAGCAACAAACACAATAGCTTACGCGGAGGAAGACATAGTCCGCCTGCTAAATCCGTATTGCAATTCGCAAAGCTCATGGATTTTATGGAAACATGCGTACACATCTTGAGGAAAACGAAAGGAGTGTTTATTTATGCGATAAGGTCGGAAGAACTGGATCATATCGATCAGTCGCATCTCCGACTTGCAAAAACTGCCCGTGTGCCAATGCAATCTTTGGAGAGCGAAATAAAGCTAAGATTTAAATAGCTTCTCGATCAAGTGATGCCACGAGGATTAGGATAAGTACACAGGAAGAAGCTTCGACGACCATGTCGACGCTGACGTCCGTATGGCAGCTAGGAGCCTCGGATATATATAAATGAATATCTAGAGTGTTGTTTTTTTTGGAATAAATGAATATCTAGAGCTAGTTTTGTACTCCCTTCGCTCCAAAATAAATGTGTCAACTTTGTACTAATTTAGTATAAATTAGTACACGCATTCATTTGCCTTGTGCCCAAGTTGTTGCACATATAGTAAAGTCGATCGCGTGGGGATTGTTCTATTGTCTCAAAAAATATGAAAGGTTACTTCAAATGGTACCATGTCGAAACCAGGCATGTCCTGCCTATAAAGAACGGTAATGTTAATTGGCAAACATCCGCTGGGGGACGCCCGCACAGCCATTCGGTTCAAATCATGTGGATGGCACGGCCTTTTTCTAAAAAAAAAATGCCTTCTATGCTAAAAAATTGTCATGCTCTACTGAAGAAAATGTCATCCCCGTATAAACAAAGCTGCCTGGTAAAACGTTCGCAAATGCCATCTTTTCTGACGAACGTTCACCAGCTAATAGTGTCCGTAAACAAAGTCAGAAAACAAATAGAGTAGAACTGAAAAAAAAGGCTATATATTCAACCTGCTATGAAAATTTTGTGTGCTTGAGTCCAATGTGTTCCAAGGCCGGGAGCCTCTGCATCGTCAAATCCTAACTAATCCCGTTTATTTTAGCAGTGTCAGTCGATGATGCACATTGGCTCATCAACACTCAACCAACAAGTAATGCAACGTTTTTCGCCTACACTTCTGCGGCTAGGGTTTCCTTCCTCTGAGGCGATCCGATCATCCCGAGTCCTACCCTTCGGCGATCGGCGGGGTCGGCATCCTTCGTCAGCCCGGTGGATCTCCAGACCATCACCTGATGGCTTTCCCCCCTCAGACGCTAACTCTGCTACAAGCGGCGGCGCTGGGCCGGCCCAAACCCCGATCTGGAAGAATTCTTCGACCAGCTGGACCTCAATGATGAGGAGTTCAATGATGTGGAGATCAATGAGGATGATCCTAGGATCAAAGAAAGCGTTCGGTGGCTGGCCCTAGCTAGGGTTCATACCGACAAAACTTCTCTCAATCTGCCTTCTACAAGGATATGAGGGCGGCATGGAACCCGACACAAACGGTGAGCTTCTGGCATGTCGGCCTCAATAGATTTGTTGTCCATGCATCTTGCTTGGGGGATTGGGACCGCATAATGATGCAAGGTCCATGGTTGTTCCATAATTGGGCGGTGTTGTTGTGCCCGTATGATGGCTTCAGTAGAGCCGAGGATGTCGTGTTCGTACACATGCCAATTTGGCTTTAGATCCACAAGCTGCCGGACCCCTTTTGCAAGGAATACATTGTTGAGAAACTCTTGAAGGGTGCTGGTGAAATATTGGGGATGCGTCTTAACGGAAACACCCGTGCTGACTATGTAAGGGTGAGGGTGAACCATGATAACAGCCCCTTACAAAGTTTGTGAGTATTGTTTGTGCTAAAGAACGACAGGTTTACCTGGTTCGTTATGAAAAGTTAGCTCGGTTCTGCAAGGTATGTGGCCTGGTTGGACATGAGCATAAGGAGTGTGGGCTGGGAATTATGATGAAAAGAAGCTGAAATGTGGGGATTGGATGTATGTCGATGCCCCTAATAGACCACGGTTAGATTCTTACCATGGTAGGGCATCCGGTCCTCGTCATTTCTGAGATGAATGCAAGCCCCTCAGGTCCAACGGATCCTGAGCAAAAGAGGATCGCCCTTGAGACCCTAGATATGACAACAAGTCCATTGAAGAACTCTGTGCCAGAATGGAGGTGGACAGGGATGCAAGGAAAAGATTGAACATGGATAACGTTGGGGATGGAACAAATAAAACCCATGGTGCTTCGAAGTCATTACTTGCCATGATCGATGGCAGTGGGAACGATCTAAGAGAGACAAACTCGCCGACGAGCAGCACTTCAAGTAGTAAGCGAGCCAAGCTCTCAAAGGACAATGATAATAAGGATATATCGGCGGCCTCCCTCGAGGAGGACCGCCGGACACAATGAATATTCTATTTTTGGAACTACCGGGGGGATGCCGCCGGACAGTTCGTTAGGTATTGGCCCTCTCAAAAGCCAACAACCCCAAACTAGTCTTTCTTTGTGAGACTAGGCAAGAGAATATGAAAATTGAGAAACGACGATGGAGACTAGGCCTGAAAGGCTTCCATGGTGTAATTAGTGATGGTAGAAGTGGTGGATTGGCACTCTTCTAGGATGAGTCGCTGACAGTAGCTGTTTTTGAAGCATGCAATCGGTTCATTGATGTTAATATTAAGGATGGGGGCTCCAACATGTCTTGAAGAGGCACCTTTGTTTATGATGAACCAAGGCTGGAAAACAAATATCTTATGTCGGATCATTTGTGTCGGCTCCGGGCTAGTTCGCAGGAGCCATGGTTGGTTTGTGGCGACTACAACGTAGCACTGTGGTAGCACGAGCATCTATCAAGGAGCTTGCGTTCTGAATCTCAAATGACGGCGTTCAGAGACTGTCTTCAAGTGTGTGAGCTTGAGGACCTCGACTTCTGTGATCTTTCCTTCACATACAATAATGGCTAGGTGGCTGACCGCAATGCCCAAGTTTGTTCTATCTGGCGTGTGTGGATGAAGCGTGGCGTGATATGTTCCCAGTGGCGAGGGTTCTTTATCTTGCCACTTCTTGTTCTAACCATAGTCCTCTGTTAGTCAAACTTGAGGGTGTGCAGGAGCAGCGGCATCGGGCATCTACTCCGCGCTACGAAATTATATGGGAACATGATGTTACACTTCCTGATATGATTGCTAGGGCTTGGAATAAACATAGGCCGACCGACAGCCTGGGTTCAGCGGCAAACTCTTTGAAAGAGTTGATGAAGGAGCTAAAACAATGGAGTTGTGCACACTTTGGGAATGTACTAAAAGAGACCGAGTCGCTTCGTTCGCAACTGGCAGAGCTACAGCTGGCGGGTTTAGACCGTGCTCATATACGTACCAAGATGAACCAGCTCGACGAGTTGCTATATAAGGAGGAGATGATATGGCTTCAGCGTTCTCGTATCACCTGGTTGAAGGAAGGGAAGCGCAATACCAAATATCTGCATAGGCGACCAGTATGGCGAGCCCGCACGAACCATATGCAGTGTTTGCTGTAGAATGATGGCTCATGGTGCAATATTCCGACAGACATGGAGCGGATGGCTCACTCCTACTTTAAGGAGATTTTCACAAAAGACCCAACCCTGTCCCCAGGTGAGGTTCTTGAATGTATCACGCCTAATTTTATAGTGGAGATGAATGAGTCACTTTGTAAACCCTATACCAAGGAGGAAATCTCAAATGCCCTATTTCAGATTGGCCCCTTGAAGGCCCCGGGGTGTGATGGATGTTCGGCCAGGTTTTACCAGCGGAATTGGACGTTATTGAAGGATGAAATTGTTGCGGCAGTCCATGATTTCTTTGCCACGGGCGTTATGCCAGATGGTGTCAATGACACAGCGATTGCGTTGATTCCTAAGGTTCCTCGTCCCAAGGAGCTTAAAGATTTTCGACCAATTAGCCTGTGCAATATGATATATAAAATTATCTCCAAATGCATGGTGAATAGATTATGGCTCTTCCTCACCGAGCTCATATCAGAGAATCAGAGCGCTTTTATTCTAGGGAGGCTTATATTTGATAACTCAATTATTGCATCTGAATGTATTCATCACATACAATAAATATAAAATAATTCACCAACTTTGTGTGCTTACAAGCTTGACTTATCTAAGGCATATGATCACGTTGATTGGGAGTTTTTGGAGAGGGCTCTAGCCAAATGGGGCTTCTCTCAGCAATGGTTCCGAGGTTCGGAAAGGTATGTCGCACTGAGCCAATTATAGCCGATCTGAGCGAGCTACCGCTGTGTGGTTGGGCTTGGTTTCACCGTGTATTGAGGATTTGTGACCTCTCGGCTGTAACTCTATGATCTTGTACCCCTGCGAAAAAAAATACTCAACCAACAACGAAAGAGTGGAACTGAAAAAGTTAGCTAAATTCTAGTACATGCCACTTTTTGGATCCACAAAGTCCGGCCTCCTCCTCGAAATAGGCTTTCGCCCCGCTATATAGATATAGCAACCACCCGATACAACACCCCACAAAAAAAAAACCACCCGATACAACATTCCGATCAACGCTGGGGCTAACAGCACAAGCTCGCCCAAAAGAAAATACAAGAGAAAAGATGCCAACAACGCCGGATCAACAAAACCTATGGCACCCCGTGACCGTTGCGCCCATCGAAGATAACCACCACGCTCCAAAGCCACCGAGTTGCCGTGTACCAAGCACCACCTTCAAGAAGGAATGCGGTGATGACGACGTTGCTACCTGGACGAATCCTAGGATTTCTCCCGGTACACGGAGGATAGAGGGGGGAGAGGGTCACCCGGCGCCCTTCAAGAAGGATGGCGGCGCCCGCAGGCGTCACCGCGTTGGTGCCGCCAAGACCCGACATGGATTTCTCCCGACCTCTCGCGCCCGCCACCCATGACCAATCTTCGGCTCCACCACACCCACCGCCCACCGACATGCGCCAATACAGTCACGAGGACACCGCTGTCGTCTCACCACGGCCAACGAAGCAAGGCCGGCCGGATCCAAACGAGACACCCGTAGACAAGAACCGGCAGCACCGCAGCCATGAGGGAGGGAACAACCTCGACCGGCTTAGGCGGTAGCAGACCGGGCATAGCAGCAGAGGCACACCAGACCAAAAGTCCGGCTGAAACACGCAGGATACCACGTACGGAGTAGAACTGCAACAACTCTCAAGACTCGTAATTCTCTTCTTCTATAACTCTCAAGACTCGTAATTAATTTGTGTGCTTGAGTCAAGACTCAAGACGTTGGAATGGAAGGCTTTGAGCCTGGACCGTTAAAGCCACAGGTTTTAACAGTGTGACGTCAAAGGAACCATCGCGCTCTGTTGACCCTGCTAGTCGGTGGATCCTTGACTGATTAGCTAGCTGGTTTCACTTTCACGTGCGCCGCTGCGAAGCAGGCAGAGGAAGAGGGGCATGGGGCGGTGGTACGGTCGTGGACTCGTGGTGGTGTTCGCTCGTGTCGTGTCGTTTCCGTCGGTGTTCACAAAACAGATGACATTGACCGACGATGCCCCGTCTATTTCATAGAAGATGGATCTATTATAAGAAAAGCTGACGAAATCGCCGTAGCAACATCCCTATCGACGTGAGTGTAGGCTCTATATTTTTCCTTAACCAAACACAAGGAGCATCCATTATAGAGTTTGATAAACTTTGGTGGGTGCGCCTAAGACCGTCCGACCAGAGGTTCACAACTCCACACGATACTTTTAGTACTTCACACATTTATAGAAGGAACCCTAGCGTTTTATTTAAGCGGGTAGGAACCCTAGCTTGTTTTTTTTGTTTTTGTAAGGGAAGGACCCCTAGCTTGTTTTTTTAAGGGAACCCTAGCTTGTTTCTTTTGCAGGGAGTTTTTATTGCAAAGTAATAGTGTTATAGATGAGAGGCCACAAATCCTCAATACAAGGTGGAACCGAGTTTAACCACACATCAGTGGTTCTCTCGGAGCGACTGTAATTGGCCAACCGATCGGCAACTCTATTCTGGCTACGGTGAATTTTCTGGGGTAAAAACTCCCTACTACTTATCAAATCCTTAATCTCTAGAACTAAATGATCATAAGCCGAGCGAACCAAAGCATTGTTTGATAGGCTGGCTAGTGCTTCTGAAGAGTCTGACTGAACGACAACAGGAAGGGTTGTATGATTGATGGTCAAGGCCATTCCTTGCATGATCGCATGGAGTTCAGCTTCCAAGGCGTCGTTGCAGTAGAATAAGACACGGTAAGCAGCAAAAATGATTCTGCCATTGCTGTCTCTCTCAAAGAACCATTCCAGCAGCAGCCGAGCCGTCAGCCTCCTGGAATGAACCGTCCACAGTAAGAGCGACAGTGCCCAGTTTAGGGGCTGGCCATAGCAGAGAGGGGTCTCCATCCTTTGTATAGGTATCTGATCTGCCGAAGATGGCATTTTACCTTTCAGAATCTCCTCTGTAGAGCCGCCAGCTTGATGGATTTATAATAACTATCAAGGAAGTCCACCGTAGTGGGGATTGGCGGAACTTCCTTGCCATGTGTTTGGTCATTTCTCAACTGCCATATGCGCTATATCAGCATTATAATCATATCTCGCACATCAACCGAGCATCTGCTCATCAGGTGCATGAGCCATTCTTTACCATTATCAATCAGAAAATCATCAGGAGGAAGGGGCCATCTAGCCCGCATATTTATCCATAAGGTTCTTGCATGTGTACATGCTACCAATGCGTGGTATGTTCCTTCTTCCTCCACCCCACATAAAGGACAAGTAGATCATTTGGAGATGTATCTGTAAAACTTTGCATTGATTCGTTGGTAACACCCCAGTAACGACCTTCCACGCTGTTATCTTCATCTTTTGAGGGAACCCTAGCTTGTTACACCAAAGGTGCTTCACTCTTTTCGAAAGACAATGTGAAAAAGACATAATAATACTTCGTGTATACATTTTTGAACGCACGAAGCAGCCCACATGCCAATTAAGATAAGCATGAAACCTTGATGTGCAATGTGTCACGAGACATGCGACTGCTTGGGGTTTAATTTGAGGTGAGTCTTGTTCGCTTAATCTGGCGTCTCTGGTCATTCGACATTTCTGTTGTTCTGCTTCGAACGAACAGTATGGTCGAAAATTTAGAACTGAAAACATTTGGTTGGTTGGTCCTTCGTTACGAGTTGGTCACCCTAATATCATGTTATGATTGTCCCCTTAGCAAGCATATGATTGTCCCCTTAGCAAGCATATGCAACTCTTCATCAGTAGGTAACATTTTTGCTCTTCCACGGAATGAAAGAAAGAAAGAAAGGAAGGAAGGAAGAAAGGCTCCCAGCCGTTAGGGTTTCTAGCCTCCTGCCGGAGTCACCGCCGATCCGCCTCGTCTCATGTGGCCATACGACCATGGAGGCACGGTGGATCCTGGCCCTTGCCGGCGGGAGGGCTCATGCTTCTTTTTTAGCTATTTTAAAATTTGTTTTGGATTTGTGTCCTCCCCAGGAAGGCGTGGCAGCAACGCCTCCCAGAAGATGGAATAAGATTCCTCCCAACTAGCCACCGTCCTGATGGTGTGCCCCGCATCGTCGGAGGGCGTGTGGAGGTGTGTCTCCGGCGGATCACATGAGATTCGGTCGATGTTTGTCTTCGATGGATCAGGTTTTCATTCGTCTGTGTTCATGTGTCTATAGGATCAATCATTTCGATCTACACTTATCTTCATCGGTGGTAGTTATTGTTCTAGTGCGCTGGTCCTTTGGGGGCTTAACACGATGACTCTCGGATGCCTACTAGAACAAGGTTTGTGTGGCTTCAGTGAGGAAGGGGTGATGACGACGGCGCGCCTTCCGGCTCGCTCGAGTGCTTGTGGTCGTCGCAAGGTGGTCTACGGACATGGATATTTTTTATTTGTTACTTCTCGTGTCCTTTGTACTGCTATATATGATATTTGATCAATAATCGGATGTTTTCCGTAAAAAAGTATATGCAACTATTCAGAGAAATTAAGGGCCTCTTCGATTCACGGGATTCTAAAGACATGAGAACAGAAAAAAAAAAGATTGGAATGTCATGCTCATCTCAATTCTTTAGGATTTAGGGCTGTTTGATTTCATCATAGGAAAAACAAAAGGACTCTTTCAAAGTGGTTTAAGTGGATGCTAGAAACCCTATGGGAAGTAGTACAAAGAAATCTATTGAACAAATTCCTGTAGAAATCAATCCTATGAATCAAACAACCAACATAAAAAAATCCTGAGGATTCTAATCCTCCAAAATTCCTATGAAAATTCTTTGAATCAAAGGAGCCCTAAGACATAAGTCCAACAATATCCTATCCTCTAGGGTCCCTATTCATAAATTTAGAGCAAATAACGATGTTTACGTTATTTGCAAAATTGTGTGAATAATACAGTTTCAGCACATGAAGAAGAGATGCTAGCTGATTATATACCGAGCTGAATCCTAAAAGGTGACTCTAAAGTGTACGTGGAGCCATGCGGCTGCACGCACGCACGCATGCATATCCAAAGGAAACGAAAGGAGAGTACGTATGCGATAAGGTCGATCGGAAGAACTGGATCATGCTTATCACTTCCACATTGCTGTGCGCTCCAATTCGATACCAACTACTCGTACTTACCACAAGCTTCGACCAACGTCGACGCTGACGTGTCATGCAGCCATGCACCCCAGGTCGAGTTCGTCAAGTGTTACACGTACGTAGTTTTGTACTAATATAACGACCGAGTTGCATCTACTCCCTCCGTTCGGAATTACTTGTCGCGAAAATGGATGTATCTAGATGTATTTTAGTTCTAGATACATCCATTTCCGAGACAAGTAATTTGGAACGGAGGGAGTATGTAGTTGCCAACAACAATTGACACGTAAAGAAAGGTAAAGGTAAAGGTACGCCAATAGCGTAGGACCCTTTGCGTATCAAGCAGTTTTCCTCTCCTCCTGGTGGCTGAAACCCTAGCCGCCGCCAGGGGAGGCCGATCTTCCAACGCCGCTCTCCGGCGGCTTTCCTCCGCCGGCGACCTCGGTCGTCGGTGGTGAGGGGGGTCGCCGGATTCATGCGTGTGGATCGCTTTTACTTTCTCGTAGTTTACGTTTTTAGGTTGTTCATCGTCTTTGTTTCGGTGGCGACGGTGACAATGCTGAATAAAGATTCTTCGGATCCTTCCCTGACGAGGCCATCGGTCCCATGGTTGGCGATGAATTTGGAAATCAGTCTGTTCAAGTAAGGATGGCGTGGCGGTGGCGGCATCCTCGTGATGGACCTTTGTCCTCGGGCTCCGCCGTTGCGACGATGTTTGCTCCAGCTTCAGTGCGGAGCTTCGGAGATAGTACAGGAGCGGATGCAAATTGTGGTATGCATCGACGACATCTGGAAGACGGAGCATGTGCTGGGCTCGTGGTTGGTGGATGGCAGATATGGTTTTCTCCTTCGACGTTTTAGTCGTGGTGGGTCGCCAGATCTGGAGTTCGATGGCGTGTCCGGGGTGTTGCCCCGGTCTGATTCGTTCAACGGTAAGGGTTTCACTTTTGGTGAGCCAGCTTGTAGGTCCGCAAAGCTGCATATCAGCGATGGAGCCGTGTCGAGCTCAGGTGAGGAGATGATTCGTTATTCTTTTCTTCGGTGGCTGCTGTGATGGTGCCGGAGGCAGGTGACAGGCGTTGGTCTCAAGCTCAGAGATGTTCTACTATCTTTTCAGTTTTGTCATGTCGATCTTTACGTGACTTGTACTTTATTTTTTATGATAAAGATGAGATATGTATTATCATGAAAAAAAAACAATGACACGTACGTACCCAAGATGAAGATGTTGCACATGACTAGAAGGGGTACGCACGACGTCGCGTAGGGACTGCGCTCTCGTCCCAAAGCCACCTAAAAAAGCTTACTCCAAATGGCACGTACGTTAACGTCTCCACTTTGCCACTTTGGATCCACAAAGTCCGGCCGAAACATGGCAGGGTACGTGCGACTCAAAAAGCTATCGAGCTGAACCAACTCTCAAGACTCTTAATTAATTTGTGTGCCTGGTCAAAAGATGGTGTCTGAAGGCCCTTAAACCTGGATCCTGAAAGCCGCAGGGTTTTGACACGAGTGGTCAGGACATGTACTCCCTCCGTTCCAAATTAAAACCACGACGAGTAATTTGAAACGAAAGGGGTATATACAACACGTGACGTTCAAGAAATATATAAATTAATTAAACCCGGACATGTACGTAAATCCGTCTGCTTCGCCGACAGCCGATGTGCTCCCTGCATGGCATGTAACCACAGTGACTGACATGATTGCACCGCGCTGTGGTTTGCACTCAATTAATCTGCTTGTCGGTGCGATTTAAAAAAAAACTGCTTGTCGGTGGATCTATCCTCGACTAGTAATTAGCCAGCTAGCAGGCCATGGCTCGAGCGGTCAGGATGATGGCCAGGAGCCTAGGAGACAGGATGTCCACCTACGTATTCCCTAGGAGACAGAAGTCTAGAAGGGACTACGTCGGTCTAGCCATGCATGAGCATCGACGCCGATGCCGAGAACTGACACCGGAGCGCCGGCCACGAATGGAACCCAGCGTACGTGTCTATCTCACCTGTCTGCGACGCCACGTGCTGTGTAACAGATCTACTATCTGGCGTTGATCAGAAGGCAGATGACGTCGACGGCCGATCGATGCTCTGTGTCGTCCAAGACGGTCGCATTTTGTAGTGCTCCACAGCCCCCAGAACGAAGGAACACACACGTGACAGATTGATTGTACAGGAGAGGAAATCACTTTGCCCCCCTCGCAGCACGGCTAAAATCACTGTTTTGCCCCTTGGTGACAAGATTAGCACAAATTGATCCTCTCTAAAAAAACTTCAGTGCAATTTAATCCTTTCTACCAACAGCCAGCCCTCTAACACTGTAGGTCGACACAGAAGCGCTGAAGTGATTGGTGTTGCAATCTTGCTAAATGCACCGGCCAAGTCTCCGTTGACCGCTGACATGGCACCATGGAAGCGCCGAGGTCTCAGACTATGCTAGACACACCCCATGCGCCGGCGTTGGTGTGCCGAATGGATGGGTAAGAGCATCTCCAGCCGCGCCCCCAACAAGGTCCCCAGGCGACTTTTTGGCCGCCGGCGTCAAAAAATCGGCCCAGTCGCGCCTTCAGGGGCCCATTTTTCGCCGGCTCGGGCCGAAATTGGCGTCGGCGGACCCAACCCAAACCCGGCGCGCTGGGGGGCAACCGGAACAACTTTCGGGTAACTGCATACTGATATCTCTACAACCCTAGTGTCACCGAACCTTAAGTGTGTAGACCCTACGGGTTCGGGAGACACGCAGACATGACCGAGACGACTCTCCGGTCAATAACCAACAGCGGGATCTGGATACCCATGTTGGCTCCCACATGCTTCTCGATGATCTCATCGGATGAACCACGATGTCGAGGATTCAATCAATCCCGTATACAATTTCCTTTGTCAATCGGTACGTTACTTGCCCGAGATTCGATCGTCGGTATCCCAATACCTCGTTTAATCTCGTTACCGGCAAGTCACTTTACTCGTACCATAATACATGATCCCGTGACCAGACACTTGGTCACATTGAGCTCATTATGATGATGCATTACCGAGTGGGCCCAGAGATACCTCTCCGGAGTGACAAGTCCCAGTCTCGATTCGTGCCAACCCAACAGACACTTTCGGAGATACCCGTAGTGCATCTTTATAGTCACCCAGTTACGTTGTGACGTTTGGCACACCCAAAGCACTCCTACGGTATCCGGGAGTTGCACAATCTCATGGTCTAAGAAAATGATACTTGACATTTGGAAAAGCTCTAGCAAAACGAACTACACGATCTTTGAGCTATGCTTAGGATTGGGTCTTGTCCATCACATCATTCTCCTAATGATGTGATCCCGTTATCAATAACATCCAATGTCCATAGTCAGGAAACCATGACTATCTGTTGATCAACGAGCTAGTCAACTACAGGCTCAGTAGGGACATGTTGTGGTCTATGTATTCACACGTCTATTATGATTTTCGGATAACACAATTATAGCATGAATAACAGACAATTATCATGAACAAAGAAATATAATAATAACCATTTTATTATTGCCTCTAGGGCATATTTCCAATAGTCTCCCACTTGCACTAGAGTCAATAATTTAGTTACATTGTGATGAATCGAACACCCATAGAGTTCTGGTGTTGATCATGTTTTCCTCTAGGGAGAGGTTTAGTCAACGGATCTGCTACATTCAGGTTCGTATGTACTTTACAAATATCTATGTCTCCATCTTGAACATTTTCACGAATGGAGTTGAAGCGACGCTTGATGTGCCTGGTCTTCTTGTGAAACCTGGGCTCCTTGGCAAGTGCAATAGCTCTAGTGTTTTCACAGAAGAGTGTGATCGGCCCCGATGCATTGGGTATGACTCCTAGGTCGATGATGAACTCCTTCACCCAGATTGCTTCATGCGCTGCCTCCGAGGCTGCCATGTACTCTGCTTCACATGTAGATCCCGCCACGACGCTTTGCTTGCAACTGCACCAGCTTACTGCCCCACCATTCAAAATATACACGTATCCGGTTTGTGACTTAGAGTCATCCAGATCTGTGTCGAAGCTAGCGTCGACGTAACCCTTTACAACGAGCTCTTCGTCACCTCCATAAACGAGAAACATATCCTTAGTCCTTTTCAGGTACTTTAGGATGTTCTTGACCGTTGTTCAGTGTTCCATGTCGGGATTACTTTGGTACCTTCCTACCAAACTTACGGCAAGGTTTACATCAGGTCTGGTACACAGCATGGCATACATAATAGACCCTATAGCTGAGGCATAGGGGATGACACTCATCTTCTCTCTATCTTCTGCCGTGGTCGGGCATTGAGCTGAGCTCAATTTCACACCTTGCAACACAGGCAAGAACCCCTTCTTAGACTGATTCATATTGAACTTCTTCAATATCTTATCAAGGTATGTGCTTTGTGAAAGACCTATGAGGCGTCTCGATCTATCCCTATAGATCTTGATACCTAATATGTAAGCAGCTTCTCCAAGGTCCTTCATTGAAAAACACTTATTCAAGTAGGCCTTAATGCTGTCCAAAAGTTCTATATCATTTCCCATCAAAAGTATGTCATCTACATATAATATGAGAAATGCTACAGAGCTCCCACTCACTTTCTTGTAAACGCAGGCTTCTCCATAAGTCTGCATAAACCCAAATGCTTTGATCATCTCATCAAAGCGAATGTTCCAACTCCGAGATGCTTGCACCAGCCCATAAATGGATCGCTGGAGTTTGCATACCTTGTTAGCATTCTCAGGGTCGACAAAACCTTCCGGCTGCATCATATATAGTTCTTCCTTAAGATGGCCGTTAAGGAATGCCGTTTTAACGTCCATTTGCCATGTCTCATAATCATAGTATGTGGCAATTGCTAACATGATTCGAACGGACTTTAGCTTCGCTACGGGAGAGAATGTCTCATCGTAGTCAACCTCTTGAACCTGTCGATAACCCTTAGTAACATTACCATCTGCGTCCATCTTCTTCTTAAAGATCCATTTGTTTTCTATCGCTCGCCGATCATCGGGCAAGTCTGTCAAAGTTCATACTTTGTTTTCATACATGGATCCTATCTCGGATTGCATGGCTTCAAGCCATTTGTTGGAATCTGGGCCCGCCATCGCTTCTTCATAGTTTGAAGGTTCACCGTTGTCTAACAACATGATTTTCGGGACAGGGTTGCCATACCACTCTGGTGCGGAACGTGTCCTTGTGGACCTACGAAGTTCAGTAGTAACTTGATCCGAAGTACCTTGATCATCATCATTAACTTCCTCTTCAGTTGGTGCTGGCACCACAGGAACATCTTCCTGAGCTGTGCTACTTACCGGTTCAAGAGGTAGCACTTCATCAAGTTCCACTTTTCTCCCACTTACTTCTCTCGAGAGAAACTCTTTCTCCAGAAAGGACCCGTTCTTGGCAACAAAGATCTTGCCTTCGGATCTGAGGTAGAAGGTATACCCAATGGTTTCCTTAGGGTATCCTATGAAGACGCATTTTTCCGACTTGGGTTCGAGCTTTTCAGGTTGAAGTTTCTTGACATAAGCATCACATCCCCAAACTTTTAGAAACGACAGCTTAGGTTTCTTCCCAAACCATAATTCATGCGGTGTCGTCTCAACGGATTTAGACGGTGCCCTATTTAAAGTGAATGTAGCTATCTCTAGAGCGTATCCCCAAAAAGATAGCGGTAAATCGGTAAGAGACATCATAGATCGCACCATATCCAATAAAGTGCGATTACAACGTTCGGACACACCGTTACGCTGAGGTGTTCCAGGCGGCGTGAGTTGTGAAACGATTCCACATTTCCTTAAGTGCGTACCAAATTTGTGACTTAAATATTCTCCTCCACGATCTGATCGTAAGAACTTTATCTTCGGTCATGTTGATTCTCTATCTCATTCTGAAATTCCTTGAACTTTTCAAAAGTTTCAGACTTGTGTTTCATCAAGTAGACATACCCATATCTACTCAAGTCATCAGTGAGAGTGAGGGAGTCCTGGATTAGGGGGTGTCCAGATGGCCGGACTATGACCTTCGGCCGGACTCCCGGACTATGAAGATACAAGATTGAAGACTCCGTCCCGTGTCCGGATGAGACTTTCCTTGGCATGGAAGGCAAGCTTGGCAATACGATATGAACATCTCCTCCCATTGTAACCGACTCTGTGTAACCCTAGCCCTCTCCGGTGTCTATATAAACCGGAGAGGTTTAGTCCGTAGGACGAACAACAATCATACCATAGGCTAGCTTCTAGGGTTTAGCCACTCCGATCTCGTGGTAGATCTACTCTTGTACTACCCATATCATCAATATTAATCAAGCAGGAGTAGGGTTTTACCTCCATCGAGAGGGCCCGAACCTGGGTAAAAACATCGTGTCCCTTGTCTCCTGTTACCATCCGCCTAAACGCATAGTTCGGGACCCCCTACCCGAGATCCGCCGGTTTTGACACCAACATTGGTGCTTTCATTGAGAGTTCCGCTGTGTCGTCACCATCAGGAAGGATGCCGCATCCCGTCTTTAAAGACGGCGTCGTTGCTAAAGGAGCTTTGGTTGTCGGCCAAACTCTCCGGCTAGCCAGGTTTTTGATGACCGCCTGTCCGGCCGCCGCGCCGACGATGACCTCTCGGGCCATCGAAAGCAATCTTCACATCAGTTCGGAGCTTGCCGAGCAGTTAGATCCGATAGAGCTCCTCTCCCTGAACGAGCTCTTGGATCGCATCGCGGCCCTGGGAGTCGCTACTGATTACGACCAGATTGGGCTTAAACCCGATCAGAGAGAGATTGACTCTCCCCAGATCACCCATCACGTCGAAGTGGTGGAAGAACAATGCGGCGAGTCTTCGCCCGCCCTAAGGACCAGATGTGTCCGGATTCCCGATCCCTCCAAGCCGGACACCCGCGGAGGGGAGGATGTCGCCCAAACCCTGAACCTAAAGTCAGGCAGCAGGCCCGATTCATTAAATAATATCCAAGAAAGCAAGCTTCCGAATTCGGAAACCGCTGGGCCCCTGAATCTTACATCGGGCAGGGTTCCGGATTTAATTCCACCCGCCCACCCAACTATACGGGATTTATCCCTAATACGGCAAGAGCCCGAAGAAACAGTACACCACTACTGGGCCAGATTCCTCCTGGTTATGAACAGGATAAAGGACCGCTGTGAGAAAGAAGCAATTTCACTCTTCTGTCACAACTGCACGGACATCAGAATCCTCAACGCCATAAGTCGCCGCGAAATTACACGATTCGCCGACTTGACATCCATAGTACGAAAGTACTGTGCGACTGAAAGCGTTCGGAAAACCGAAGATAAATTCTGGGACAATCCGGCCCCGAATATAACACGAGTCCGAAACAAAAGGGCGCATTATCGCCACACATCTGAGCCAAACATCAAAAAACAAAAACCCTCTATAGGGTACGGGACCGTATTGGAAGGATGGCTCAATGGACCCTGTAAAATTCATAATTCAGGGGAAGCCACACCAACGCACAGCCTTAGAGCATGTTGGATACTACGGCAGGTGGCCCGAAGTGGCGAGGAGCTTTTACCTCCAGCACCCGAAGAATACCTCCCCAGTACGGTATCGACAGTCTTCGAGACCTTCACATCAAACAATGCAAGGAAATGAACGCTCCGCAACCTTGCCGAAGTCTACCAAGTAGCAACAATAAACCCATGGAGTGATACGGCTATCACCTTTAATGCCAGTGACGAACCTAAATTCCGGACAGCCCGAGCACCAGCCGCATTGGTCCTCAGTCCGATAGTGGAAGACTTCCGACTTACAAAGGTACTCATGGACGGCGGCAGCGGACTCAACCTCATCTATGAGGAAACCCTGCGAAAAATGGAAATTGACTGGAGCCGCATTGAGCGAAGCAACACAACTTTTAGGGGAATAATTCCAAGTCGAGAAGTGTGCTGTTCAGGAAAAATCACACTGGATGTGGTGTTCGGCACGCCGGACAATTACAGATCCGAGGAAGTCACGTTTCAAGTGGCCCCGTTCAGCAGCGGATACCACGCTCTGCTAGGGCGAGAAGCATTTACAATTTTCCAAGCCATACCCCATTACGGGTACATGAAGCTCAAAATGCCCGGACCCAACGGAATCATCACTCTGGCAAGTGATCCGGACATAGCGCTCCGCGCTGAAAACAAGACAGCCGCACTGGCCCTGGAGGCATTATCCGAGGCCCTAGCGGCCGAGGAAATAACGGCGTTGCGCTCTACGGTGAACAGGGATGATGTGATACTAGACAAGAGATCCAAGTCCACCTCTTTTAAACCAGCGGACGAAATAGTCAAATTCCAAGTCCATCCAACGAACCCTACAAAAACGGCCTCCATCGGGGCACAACTAAAACCCGATGTAGACGCCGCACTCAGATACTTCCTGCGAGAAAATTGGGACATTTTCGCCTGGCACCCCTCAGATATGCCAGGAATCCCACGCAGGCTGGCTGAGCACAGCCTGAACATCCTAAAAGGGTTTAAGCCCGTCAAGCAGACTCTACGGCGTTTTTCCGAGCCCAAGAGACAAGCCATGGGAGGGGAGCTAGCAAAACTGCTGGAAGCCGGATTCATCAGAGACATAAAACATCCGGACTGGCTAGCAAACCTGGTGATGGTACCAAAGAAGGACAAATCTTGGCGCCTATGTGTCGATTTCAAAGACCTAAACAAGGCCTGTCCAAAGGACCCTTTCCCACTCCCCCGAATTGATCAAATCATCGACGCCACCGCAGGACACGACTCATTGTGTTTCCTCGATGCATACTCTGGCTACCATCAAATCAAGATGGCAGAGTCAGACCAAGCCGCAACGACATTCATCACCCCATACGGCCCATTCTGCTTCAACACGATGCCCTTCGGGCTCAAAAACGCCGGCGCAACATATCAGCGCATGATTCAGACATGTCTGGCCAACCAGATCGGCAAAACAGTTGAAGCATACGTAGATGACGTGGTCGTCAAAACAAAACACATCGATACTCTAGTAGACGACTTGAGGCTCATGTTCGACAATCTCCGAACATATGACATCAAGCTCAACCCGGAAAAATGCGTTTTCGGCGTACCAGCCAGAAAGCTCTTGGACTTCATCGTATCCGGTAGAGGAATTGAAGCAAAGCCAGCCAAGATCCGAGCTCTATCACAGTTAGATACCCCAAAGGACCTCAAACAGATACAAAAACTGACATGATGCGTGGCGGCTCTAAGCCGCTTTATCTCCTGCTTAGGAGAAAAGGCATTACCCCTCTATCGCCTCCTGCGACGCACCGACCACTTCGAGTGGACGGATGCCGCCACGGCAGGACTCGAAGAAATAAAAGCCATACTGGCAACAAATCCGGTCCTGGCCGCGCCCAACACGGGCGAACCAATGCTATTATACATCGCGGCAACCCATCAAGTTGTAAGCGCGGTGCTCGTCGTCGAACGAGAAGCGGACGGTCACAAGTTCCCCCCTCCAAAAACCAGTGTACTACGTGTCCACTGTACTAACTCCATGCAAGTCACGGTACCCGCATTATCAAAAGATAGCGTACATGGTGTTCATGGCATCCCGGAAGCTGCGACACTACTTTCAAGAGTGCTCCATAACAGTGGCATCCGAAGTACCCCTTAATGATATTATAAACAACCGCGACGCAACGGGCCGGATTGCCAAATGGGCCATCGAGCTCCTCCCGTTCGACATAACCTACAAGCCAAGGCGAGCTATTAAGTCGCAGGTTTTGGCCGACTTTATCGCCGAATGGACTGAAGCCGAACTCCCTAAAGAGTACGGCGCATACTCCAACTGGATCATGCACTTCGACGGCTCCAAAATGTTGGCTGGCCTGGGGGCTGGCGTCGTTCTAATGTCCCAAACCGGTGACACAGTCCAATATGTACTTCAGATAATGTACACGGATTCCAACAACGCAGCCGAATACGAGGCCTTTTTACATGGCCTCCGGATGGCAGTCTCCATGGGCATTCAGCGCCTAGAGGTTCGCGGGGATTCAAACCTCGCAATATCCCAAATAAATGGAGACTTCGACGCCAAGGATCCGAAAATGGCAGCTTACCGCAACGCCATCTTAAAGATGTCAGCTCGGTTTGAGGGGCTTGAGTTTCATCACATAGCCCGGGAAAATAACCAAGCAGCAGACGTGTTGGCACGCATTGGCGCCAAGCGCGAGGCCGTTCCTCCCAACATCTTCCTAGAAAGGCTGTTCAAGCCATCCGTATCATGGGAAGGAGAATCCGGAAACAATAGCCTGGACACAACTACACCACCCCTCACCAAACATTCTGACACAGTTGGGGGCTCCGCCAATGAAACAACGCCGTCAGCCCACGAAATAATGGCAGTTATTGCCCCTTGGACAGAACCATTCCTAGCCTACCTAACTAGCAGGAACTTCCCGAAGACCAAAATGAGGCCCGCCGCATAGTGCGGCGATCTAAAGCCTACAAAGTCCACGAGGGAGAACTTTACAAGAAAAGCACAACCGGAGTCCTTCAAAGGTGTATCTCCGAAGAAGAAGGGCGAGACCTTTTGGCTGAAATTCATGCCGGACTCGGCGGGCACCACGCCGCAGCCCGGGCCCTTGTAAGCAAGGCCTTCCGTACCGGATTTTATTGGCCAACGGCCCGGGAAGACGCTCAGGACTTAGTGCAACGATGTGTTGGTTGCCAGTTATTCGCCAACCAAAGCCACATGCCGCCTACCGCCCTACAAACTATACCCATTACCTCACCTTTCGCGGTCTGGGGGCTTGACATGGTCGGACCCCTTAAAGGAGGAACCCACAAGCAAAAATATCTACTGGTCATGGTGGACAAATTCACCAAATGGATAGAAGCCAAGCCCGTAAAGACGGTCGAATCTGGACCAGTGATAGACTTCATATCCGGGGTCGTACACCGTTACGGCCTCCCCCACAGCATCATAACCAACAACGGCACAAACTTTACGGCCGATGAAGTCAAACTTTGGTGCAAAAACATGGGCATCAAGCTCGACTATGCTTCAGTCTATCACCCTCAAACTAACGGTCAAGTCGAACGGGCCAACGGTCTCATTATGAGCGGCATCAAACCCAGACTAGTGCGATCCCTCAAGGAATCTAACACGCACTGGGTAGAGGAGCTTGACTCCGTACTCTGGGGGCTGTGGACCACGCCAAATCGCACTACCGGATTCACACCATTTTTTATGGTATACGATGCAGAGGCAGTACTGCCATGCGACATAATCCATGACTCACCTCGGGTGCGCATGTACGAAGAAAGAGAAGCCGAGCTCGATCGGCAGGACAGCTTGGACGCATTGGAAGAGGAGCGTGACGTGGCAAAAGCTCGTTCCGCATTCTATCAACAGCAGGCTCGAAGATACCAAAGCAGAGAAGTACGGGCCAAAACCTATAACATCGGCGAACTAGTTCTACGCCTGCCGGACAAGAAAAAGGATAAATTAAAGCCCAAATGGGAGGGCCCCTTCATAATCGACCAAGTACTGACCGGCGGAGCGTACCGTCTGCGAAACGCATCGGATAACCGACTCGAGCCGAACCCATGGAACGCAGCACGCTTACGAAGGTTCTACGCCTAGCGCCGGACTCCGTGTTCGTTTCCTTCCTCCGTCCCTTTGTTTTATTTTTTATTTTTTATTTTTTATTGGCAGTCCGGGATTTTGTTCCTTCTCCCTACCCCTTTTTTCTCATAAAGCCCTTAGGGGCTTGCCTGTGAATTATTCGCACATACCCGACGCGCTACCTGCGCTCATAACACCTGGGGGCTTCTTTACCAAGAAGTTTATATAAAACGGGCCTCATGCCCAAAACATGTGTGATGCTTCCGCATGAACCTTTTATACACCATTATATGCATCGATATGACTTAAGTTTTGACCAAGCTGGGTTGCCTGGCTCCTGTGCTTACCCCTACATTCCCGTTCGTTCGGCTAGGTGGTAAAGGGAGCACCTCTGCGATTATTACTGCCGGGTCAGCCGGATGTGTACCTCAGACTGGGTGAAGCCGAAAGCTAGCATTCTTAAGGGAATATTCGGTCGGTGAACTAAAAGATGATCTTTCATATTTATTCATTTCCCCCCAGATGCTTTTCTTCTCTTTCTGGCAGTTCGGACATGCACTTTAGGGCATGCCTCCCAGGGAAAGGAACCCCTAACGGAACTATTCTCCCTGGAAGATGTTTCTTACTAACCATGTAATATAACATAACTAGTTGGGCACTTGTCTGCTAAAGCACTTATGACCCCTACGTCTTGTCTCCATGCATGCCCCGGTTCTTACATAATTGAGAGGGTATTCGGACACACTCCGGATTATAGGGTCCAGAGGTCGAAGCGAAAAGGTCCGCAATGACAAACGATCTACAATCTGGCTAGAAGGCATTTTTATGTCATTTTTACAGAGTCAATCCGACTCGGCATATTCTTCTTCAATACCATCCAACAGGCGGTCTAATTCACAGTCCTGTTGGGAATACTTTGCAGCCAGCTCCACCTGGCCATATGCTAAGCTGACCGAGATCTCCTTTCCGTCCGGACCTATAGGGACGACCTCGGCCCTGTGGTTTGGGTCAGCCTTCGTGTACCGAGTCTTCACCATGGCCCAGGCCTCCCTGGCACCTTGACGGCAAGACGATATCTTCCACAACCGGAAGCGCTGCCGCACTCCCTCCAGCTTCTTTGTAAGCTCCTCAAGGCCTTCGGGCACGGAGAGGGATGGCCACATAGCCTGGATGATGCTTTGCATTGCCTGCCGAACTCGTTCGTGTAGTTGCAACAGCTCGGGAAGAAGGTCTCCCTTGAATCGGGCATTTCCTCCGCAGGACGACCTGTCAGCAGACCTACAGACATAGCTCTGTCAATCGACTTCCTCGCCGAATTCTTTTTTCGAAGATTCGTTCAAGCACTTACTAAAAATGCCGCGTCGAAGTCGCCGATTCTCCTTCATGGCAGAAGACAGCTGAATACGAACATCTTTCAGTTCCTCGCCCAGCTGGGTATTGGCGTCTTGAAGCTTGTTCTTCTCTTGCCTCACCCTCGTCAGCACGCTCTCGCCAGCCTTTAGTTGGCGTAGGAGTTGCTGCTTGTCCGAATTTACTCCGGCCTCATCTGCATTATTATCGTCAGGGTTGCACGCCTGCCGCATTACAAAACAGAAGTACCTTTCGAAGCATATATTGCCTGCGGGCGTCCCCTTGACATTTTCTGAAGTGGCCAATGCGGCCTCGAGCTGGGCCTTGCACTCTTCGAGCTCCTGGGACAATTGCGTATTCTTCTTTGTAAGACACTGCATAGGACATGATCCTTCAAACAATTATCTTCACTGTTTCAAGTCTCGGGGGCTACTGACATATATAACCTTCAATTCTACTCACTTGTATGTCTTTCACATACTGCTCTGTGGCTCTGGCTAGACCATTTTGAGCAGCACAGAGATACGCATCTCCTGTATTAAAGGCGTCCAACGCCTCTGGGGAAAAACACGCGTCATGAAGAACAGTCCGGCGACGCCTGTGGTTCAGGGCGCTCTCCACCTCTGAATTGGTGGCAGATAGCCCGTCGGCGCCCTCTGTCGGAGGAGCGCCCGAGGCGCGTCCCATGTCTGCCTCCGCTTCCGGACCCGGCCTCGAACCTTGGCCGGCGGACATAGTCCGGCGGGCTCTCTTCTTTCTAAGAAAATCATGAGCATTAGTAAGACTCAAGGGAATAAAACCTAGGCGTTAAATTCGCACGCCATACCGTTGCGCCGGAATCTTGATCTGGTCCGCACTTCTTTTTGGCCCGCCTGGCTTCAGTGGCCCTTGTTGGCTGCCCACCGTGGGCTCGGCCTTCCGCCTCAAGGATTTACCCTGCGAAACGCTGTTAGTACACGGCATGCAAGATGAAGCATGAGAATACTGGGACTTCGGTCTTAGTTACCTTGGAGGCTGGAAGTAGTCCGGGATAGTCGGCCGTGATGGCCACTAAGGAGTTATCCTTGCTCAATTAATGAAATACACCATCAATCAACTCCACGCATAAGTCCGGATCTTCTTGGGAGTCCGGATCGAGGGACCGTTCCGGTTCCTCGGGTTGTGGAGCAGGGCTGTTTATTTCCTTCACAGCCTGGCGCGGCTCCTGCGTTTAAACATTACTAGTCTAAGTACTCACCTACGGGAATTTCAAAAATGGATAGACAAGTGAAAGTGTCCGCTCACCCAACTAGGAGGATTGTACATGGAGAATCCGCCTTCCAGGTTGACACGGAGGAATTCTTCCTCTTCCCCCTTGTACAAAGCGGATAAGATTCTCGTTAAAGTGGCGGCCAAATCTGGCCCCTTGCGACCGCACCGGGTAGTGTCATCCTCCCCGTTGAAATCCCACATGGGGTGGCCTCTGTATTGAAGCGGCTGCACCCCTCGCGTAATGCATATGGCCATGACCTTAATCATGGTCAATCCGGAATGAGCCAACAACCTTATCCGGCTCATCAGGTACAGGACGTCCCTGTCAGCTTCCCTCTGAGGGTTTCGTGGGCGCCAACTCAGGCGCTTCTTCAACGGGGCATTATTGAACTCGGGGAGGCCGATCTGTCCAGGGTCCGGCAGGGGGACGTCACCTATATAAAACCACTCCGAGGGCCAGTCTTCGGACACCCTCTTTGGGGTGCCGGATAGATATCCGGTCCCGGCGATGCGCCATAGTTCGGCTCCGCCCACCTGATAAATAGACCCCTCCTGAGAAAGGGGCACAAGGCAAAACAACCTCTTCCACAGCGCGAAATGGGCCTCAACACCCAAGAACAGCTCGCAGAGGGCCACGAAGCCCGCGATGTGCAAAATGGAGGCGGGCGTGAGGTTATGTAGCTGGAGGCCGTAGAACTCCAGCAACCCTCGGAGAAACGGATGAATTGGAAACCCTAGTCCTCTCATCAAATAAGGGACTAAGCATACCCGCTCTCCTTGAGAGGGATTGGGAACGCCCTCTGCCTGCTCTCCGCCGCTATAGGCAGCAATCCCGGCTCGAACTGGGACCATATATGCTGGGGGGAGGAGCCCCTTGGACTGAAGCACTACTAACTTGCTATGCGGGACGGAACACCGCCCCCAATCTCCGGGCCGAGGGTTGGAGAGGCAAGAGGAGGAGCTGCACCGACCGGCCATGGTGGAATGGATCCCTGTCGAAGGCACTCTGATGAAGGCTCGCGGAGGGAAGATGGTGTGAATTGGATCTAAATCCCCGTCTCTTTTATGGGCGGTTCAATAACGCAACTAGGGGGGGGGGGTAAATGAAAAAATCCCTTGGCTTTTCGCATTCGTTTGACACGTGGAAGATGGTCATTATGGGGCACAGAAGCCGAGGAGGGCAGCACGCACTAGAAGCCGGACACTATTCGACGGGTACAGGGAATTTGAAGAAGAACCCGCCTTGCAATGCCGAAGACAACTTGCGTGCCGGACTCGTCGTCATTGAAGCCTGGTTCAGGGGCTACTGAGGGAGTCCTGGATTAGGGGGTGTCCGGATGGCCGGACTATGACCTTCGGCCGGACTCCCGGACTATGAAGATACAAGATTGAAGACTCCGTCTTGTGTCCGGATGGGACTTTCCTTGGCGTGGAAGGCAAGCTTGGCAATACGATATGAAGATCTCCTCCCATTGTAACCGACTCTGTGTAACCCTAGCCCTCTCCGATGTCTATATAAACCGGAGAGGTTTAGTCCGTAGGACGAACAACAATCATACCATAGGCTAGCTTCTAGGGTTTAGCCACTCCGATCTCGTGGTAGATCTACTCTTGTACTACCCATATCATCAATATTAATCAAGCAGGAGTAGGGTTTTACCTCCATCGAGAGGGCCCGAACCTGGGTAAAAATATCGTGTCCCTTGTCTCCTGTTACCATCCGCCTAGACGCACAGTTCGGGACCCCCTACCCGAGATCCGCCGGTTTTGACACTGACAGAGAGTGAGAACATAACGATATCCTCCGTGAGCCTCAACGCTCATTGGACCACACACATCAGTATGTATGATTTCCAATAAGTTGGTTGCTCGCTCCATTGTTCCGGAGAACGGAGTCTTGGTCATTTTGCCCATGAGGCATGGTTCGCATGTGTCAAATGATTCATAATCGAGAGACTCTAAAAGTCCATCAGCATGGAGCTTCTTCATGCGCTTGACACCAATGTGACCAAGGCGGCAGTGCCACAAGTATGTGGGACTATCGTTATCAACTTTACATCTTTTGGTATTCACACTATAAATATGTGTAACATCACGTTCAAGATTCATTAAGAATAAACCATTGACCATCGGGGCATGACCATAAAACATATCTCTCATATAAATAGAACAACCACTATTCTCGGATTTAAATGAGTAGCCATCTCGTATTAAACGAGATCCAGATACAATATTCATGCTTAAAGCTGGCACTAAATAACAATTATTGAGGTTTAAAACTAATCCTGTAGGTAAATGTAGAGGTAACGTGCTGACGGCGATCACATCGACCTTGGAACCATTCCCGACGCGCATCGTCACCTCGGCCTTCGCCAGTCTCCGCTTATTCCGCAGCTCCTGCTTTGAGTTACAAATATGAGCAACCACACCGGTATCAAATACCCAGGAGCTACTACGAGTACTGGTAAGGTACACATCAATTACACGTATATCACATATACCTTTGGTGTTGCCGGCCTTCTTGTCCGCTAAGTATTTGGGGCAGTTCCGCATCCAGTGTCTGCTTCCCTTGCAATAAAAGCACTCAGTCTCAGGCTTGGGTCCATTCTTTGACTTCTTCCCGGCAACTGGCTTACCGGGCGCGGCAACTCCCTTGCCGTCCTTCTTGAAGTTCTTCTTACCCTTGCCTTTCTTGAACTTAGTGGTTTATTCACCATCAACACTTGATGTTCCTTTTTGATCTCTACCTCCGCTGATTTCAGCATTGAATATACCTCAGGAATGGTCTTTTCCATCCCTTGCATATTGAAGTTCATCACAAAGCTCTTGTAGCTCGGTGGAAGTGACTGAAGGATTCTGTTAATAACCGCGTCATCCGGGAGATTAACTCCTAGCTAAGTCAAGCGGTTGTGCAACCCAGACATTTTGAGTATGTGCTCACTGACAGAATTGTTTTCCTCCATCTTACAACTGAAGAACTTGTCGGAGACTTCATATCTCTCGACCCGGGCATGAGCTTGGAAAACCATTTTCAGCTCTTCGAACATCTCATATGCTCTGTGCTGCTCAAAACGCTTTTGGAGCCCCGGTTCTAAGCTGTAAAGTATGCCGCACTGAACGAGGGAGTAATCATCAGCACGAGACTGCCAAGCGTTCATAACGTCTTGGTTCTCTGGGATGGGTGCTTCACCTAGCGGTGCTTCTAAGACATAGTCTTTCTTTGCAGCTATGAGGATGATCCTCAGGTTCTGGACCCAGTCCGTATAGTTGCTGACATCATCTTTCAGCTTGGTTTTCTCTAGGAATGCGTTGAAGTTGAGGTGGACATGAGCGTTGGCCATTTGATCTACAAGACATTTTGCAAAGGTTTTTAGACTAAGTTCATGATAATTAAGTTCATCTAATCAAATTATTTAATGAACTCCCACTCAGATTATACATCCCTCTAGTCATCTAAGTGTTACATGATCCGAGTCGACTAGGCCGTGTCCGATCATCACGTGAGACGGACTAGTCATCATCGGTGAACATCTCCATGTTGATCGTATCTTTTATACGACTCATGTTCGACCTTTCGGTCTCTTGTGTTCCGAGGCCATGTCTGTACATGCTAGGCTCGTCAAGTTAACCTAAGTGTTTATGCATGTGTAAATCTGTCTTACACCCGTTGTATGTGAATGTTAGAATCTATCACACCCGATCATCACGTGGTGCTTCGAAACAACGAACTTTCGTAACGGCGCACGGTTAGGGGGAACACTTTATTGAAATTATTATGAAGGATCATCTTATTTACTACCGTCGTTCTAAGTAAACAAGATGCAAAAACATGATAAACATCACATGCAATCAAATAGTGACATGATATGGCCAATATCATATAGCTCCTTTGATCTCCATCTTCGGGGATCCATGATCATCTTCGTCACCGGCATGACACCATGATCTCCATCATCGTGTCTCCATGAAGTTGCTCGTCAACTATTACTTCTACTACTATGGCTAAAGGTTTAGCAATGAAGTAAAGTAATTACATGGCGTTTAATCATTGACACACAGGTCATACAATAATTAAGACAACTCCTATGGCTCCTGCCGGTTGTCATACTCATCGACATGCAAGTAGTGATTCCTATTACAAGAACATGATCTCATACATCACACACACATATATACATATATATATATATATATATATATATATATATATATATATATATATATATATATCATTCATCACAACTTTTGGCCATATCACATCACAAAGCATATGCTGCAAAAACAAGTTAGACGTCCTCTAATTGTTGTTGCATGTTTTACATGGCTGCCATAGGGTTCTAGCAAGAACGTTTTCTTACCTACGTAAAAGCCACAACGTGATATGCCAACTTTTATTTACCCTTCATAAGGACCCTTTTCATCGAATCCGCTCCAACTAAAGTGGGAGAGTCAGACACCCGCTATCCACCTTATGCAACTAGTGCATGTCAGTCGGTGGAACCTATCTCACATAAGCGTACGTGTAAGGTCGGTCCGGGCCACTTCATCCCACGATGCCGCCGAAGCAAAATAAGACTAGTAGTGGCAAGAAAGTTGACAACATCTACGCCCACAACAAATTGTGTTCTACTCATGCAAAGAGAACTACGCATAGACCTAGCTCATGATGCCATTGTTGGGGAACGTTGCAGAAAATAAAAAATTTCTACACTTCACCAAGATCAATCTATGAGTTCACCTAGCAACGAGAGAGAAGAGTGCATCTACATACCCTTGTAGATCGTGAGCGGAAGCGTTCAAGAGAATGGGGTTGAGGGAGTCGTACTCGTCTTGATCCAAATCACCGAAGATCCTAGTGCTGAACGGACAGCACCTCCGCGTTCAACACACGTACGGTTGGGAAGACGTCTCCTCCTTCTTGATCCAGCAAGGGGTAAGGAGAGGTTGATGAAGATCCAGCAGCACAACGGCGTGGTGGTGGATGCAGCAGCGATCTCGGCAGGGCTTCGCCAAGCTTCAGCGAGAGGGAGAGGTGTAGCAGGGGAGAGGGAGGCGCCAAGAGCATGGGTGCGGCTGCCCTCCCTCTCCCCCTCTTTATATAGGCCCCTAGGGGGGCGCCGGCCCTAGGAGATGTAATCTCCAAGGGGGGCGGCGGCCAAGGGGGTGGCTTGCCCCCAAGCCAAGTGGAGGCGCCCCCACCCCTAGGGTTTCCAACCCTAGGCGCAGGGGGCCCAAGGGGGGGGTGCACCAGCCCACCAGGGGCTGGTTCCCCTCCCACTTCAGCCCATGGGGCCCTCCGAGATAGGTGGCCCCACCCGGTGGACCCCCGAGACCCTTCCGGTGGTCCCGGTACAATACCGGTGACCCCCGAAACTTTCCCGATGGCCGAAACTTGACTTCCTATATATAATTCTTTACCTCCGGACCATTTAGGAACTCCTCGTGACGTCCGGGATCTCATCCGAGACTCTGAACAACTTTTGGGTTACTGCATACTAATATCTCTACAACCCTAGCGTCACCGAACCTTAAGTGTGTAGACCCTACGAGTTCGGGAGACACGCAGACATGACCGAGACGACTCTCCGATCAATAACCAACAGCTAGATCTGGATACCCATGTTGGCTCCCACATGCTCCTCGATGATCTCATCGGATGAACCACAATGTCGAGGATTCAATCAATCCCGTATACAATTCCCTTTGTCAATCGGTACGTTACTTGCCCGAGATTCGATCGTCGGTATCCCAATACCTCGTTTAATCTTGTTACCGGCAAGTCACTTTACTCGTACCATAATGCATGATCCCGTGACCATACACTTTGTCACATTGAGCTCATTATGATGATGCATTACCGAGTGGGCCCAGAGATACCTCTCCGCCATACGGAGTGACAAATCCCAGTCTCGATTCGTGCCAACCCAACAGACACTTTTGGAGATACCCGTAGTGCACCTTTATAGTCACCCAGTTACGTTGTGACGTTTGGCACACCCAAAGCACTCCTACGGTATCCGGGAGTTGCACAATCTCATGGTCTAAGGAAATGATACTTGACATTTGGAAAAGCTCTAGCAAAACGAACTACACGATCTTTGAGCTATGCTTAGGATTGGGTCTTGTCCATCACATCATTCTCCTAATGATGTGATCCCGTTATCAATGACATTCAATGTCCATAGTCAGGAAACCATGACTATCTGTTGATCAACGAGCTAGTCAACTAGAGGCTCACTAGGGACATGTTGTGGTCTATGTATTCACATGTGTATTATGATTTCCGGATAACACAATTATAGCATGAATAACAGATAATTATCATGAACAAAGAAATATAATAATAACCATTTTATTATTGCCTCTAGGGCATATTTCCAACACAGGGGAGCTTGAGTCAAGGAGGAGAAGGCCGACGATGGCGGCGACGACGGCGACTTCTCGGCCTTCAGCAAGTTTTTTGACTAGTTTTTATATGTAATGGCGTGTTTTAGCCCAAATTTGCGAATATAAAAGCCCATGTTTGCCGAAAAGTGGCTTGTTTCATCCCAAGTTTGTCTATTTTTTTTTCACGCCTGGGTCCGGCCCTGGGGACGGCGGCTGGGGGCCAACTCGCCCCAGACCCACTTTTTGCGCTGGGTCACCCCCAGGCGGCGATTTTAGGCGCCCCCTGGGGGGCCAACGGCTGGAGATGCTCTAAGTGGGCACGAGGCGAGGCTCCCACCCACCCACCCACCCGCTGACCCCACCTCTCTTCCTCCTCATTCCCAATATGAGTTGTAGCCCTCACACCTTATCTTTCATCTACTCAACGCCCCCCCATCCTCCAAATTGGTGGAATTTGTCCATGAATTCGGTGTCTTCTACTTTTACTGAGGTAACCTCTTTCACCTCCCATGATTTCTTTCAAAGCGGGTGTCTTTTGTATTTTTGAATTTTTGATGACATTGTTCATGTGAGCCCTAACCCTAGTGTTAAAGATTTCTCTTAATCCATTTCTTGAATTGGTGAAAGTGTGACTAATATGATATTTGTGGTGTTAGTAACCATTAGGGTTTGTAAAATATTGGTGATTTTGGGATGTGGATGAACTAGGCTTAGGGTTAGGGTTTGTATTATATATTGTTGTGATGTGTTGTAGATGACACATGGTAGACTTTTCATTGCCATTGGTACTTTTCTTTCATTGTCATAATTATAATTTTTTACATTGCCATTGTTTTTTAGATGGCGAGAATCATGAATGTTCATTATATTCAGAAGGCAATATTTATGAATGCCGAGATTGTTGGCAACGCGGAACTATTGACATTTGCTACAAATCCTAGTTATGAGGAGGTTATGGAACTAATAAAGATTGTGTTAAATTGGATGGACCTGGGTGACCAAGTTGAACTATTAAGAAGATAGGATATTGGTTCGGGACATAAATATCTATTGAAGAAGATGTCTATCGACTCAAAATTCAAATCACTTGAATTATTTGCTAGCAAAGTGAAAGGTCCTTTCTTTGATTTTGACTTGAACTAAACATCATTAGATGATATGAGCTCAATTAGAAGTGTGTCGATTGTTGAGGAAAGGGTGGAAGTGCATGTCGTCAAGGCAATGAAGCAATCATTAGTTGACCTCTGAATTCATTGGGTATTAATTCATGAAACATGTACCCAAGGACCCCGACCATTAGGGTGAAGTTGATGATGAATTTGTAAGAAGATATGTTCGAATACAAAGTGAAGTACGTTAAGACATGAAATGCCAAGCAAGTCGCTCTTGAATGTTGTACAGTAGATAGGAAGTGCTTCCATAGGTTGTTGGGAGCGATGCTTATACGAACCCGGGCAAGCATCATATGGTCAAGCATGATGATGGAGTGTTTCGTCGTGCCTTTTGGACTTTCGGTCCATGCATCACGACTTTTCAATACCATCAATTCGTTTTATCTATAAATGAAACATTCGTGACATGCAAATACAAGGGCACATTCATGATAACATCGACACACGTGGCTAATGATCAAGTGTTATCCGTGGCATTTGCTTTGGTGTTAGTCGAGAACCGAGTTAATTGTGAATGATTCATGCATGAGTCATGCAAAAAGAACGGTCATTGCTCCAGATAGGGAAGTATGCATCATATAGGAAAGGCACCAAGGCATACGGAAGGTTGTGGATATTGACATTCTAGGGCATATGCGAGGATGTACCACTGATGGTGCATGAGGCATTTCATAGAATTTTTTTACACGACATATAAGGAGGATCTCTACAAGGATCAAATTTCTGCATGTGTGGCCTTGATCGACCGTATGTCCAGGAGACGCTTGAACAAAATATACTAGACAATGATACATCACGTTCAAAGGGAATTATCTCATGACTATGTATGCCCTTCAGTTGACCTACATCACATCATGTTACTTATGTAGAAAGCATTCGATCACAATGAGGGCAATTATTCATGAAATTGTTACCTTCTAGTGAGTATATCGAGTTGGTTGATGTAGGACTTTTATCGCCCTGTAGCGCCCCATGTACACTTCCCTACTAGCCCATTTGTATGTGTCTATGGGGAAGCGCTTTGGATCCTCATCATAAGACCACTTCCATTGACCAGGTGGTTCGCTTGTCACTGGATGGCCACCAAGGATTTGTTCCCACATCCAAACCTCCAAGGCACACACAAAACCGCCAATGAAGGAGTTATTCTTTTGCTTCTAACATGCCTTGTCCGTATGCATGTTCAAAATTTAAATTATGGCACTCAACAATCTGTGACATTTTGACCCAAACAAAAATATTTGATGTCATGAAAGTGACACTTTAAAGACAAATATACTGACAAAAATACGTATTATCATCCTTGCCGAGGCTTGTTCAAGCTACCGCTTTCAACCCCCAGTTAAGTAGTCATGGAACATCTTGGATATGGTATTGAAGGAGTTGAACCAGGATTTCCAAATGGATAGGATAGGGTATTTCTATATGTGATAGATAATCCAAATGCAAAAATTTGTCTTCAAAAAAGGGAAATATTGAATGAATAGAGCGTAAATTCTGAAACTTTGGTATTTCTTTTTCTTTCGGAGAAAATAATTCCCTTGTGTCCTCTTCATCCAGACATGTCGCTCCTTGTCTCTGATATGCTCCCAATCCACTGCACGCTGGCACTATTCTCCACCAAGTCGCCGATGATCCCATGTCAAAGAGAAATTGATTTGGGTTTTATGAAGCATGATTCCTTATATGGTGGAAAGAAATACAGAATTCTGAAGCATTTACGGTGTTTGAAGCATGACTTATGTATGATGGAAATAAACATGTAACATTGGAAGCATTGTTTTTTCTTGAATACGCACGAGTGTGTATACTATATATTAAAGAAAAAGTGGGGGAAGAAACCCATCCACGGTGTTTACACACAATCCACATACATAAGCTGCACTCCACACCTAATCCACCTAGACTTGGCCTTCCAGCTACTCCCTCACACTAGCCCATGCTGCCAGGGCCTGGAACATGACCTCCACCTCTCCCTTGGTGAGCCACGCTTGCTACCATGCTCCTCCTTCTCCAATTCACTGTACTAGATCCTGTATGGAAATGGAGGTGCCGTCGAATACAATTCTATTACGATGCTTCCACAGCTCCCACAAGACTAGTATAATGGTCACATGTACATCCTTGACAACCAGTCGTGCCCCACGCTTGCTTGTGCACCACTGCGACAAGTCGCTCCTCCGGATGGCGCCCACCCCGACTCATCAAGTGCTCTTCAAATGATAGCCCATACCTCCCTAGAAAAGCACAACCTAGTAGGATGTGCTCGATCGTCTCTTCATGTTGATCACAAAACACGAAGCTCTCCTGGTGTTCCAAGTCACATTTGGCAAGACGGTCGGATGTCCAGTTCCTATCTTGGAGCACAAGCCATGCGAAGAACCTACATTGGAGCGATGCTTTCTATTTCTGGCTGAATTCCATTGAAGGAGAGACCTCTCTGCCCCAGAACCGTGCCTCATGCCGAGCTCGCAGTGAATGATCCACCCTTTCCCCAAGCCCAGGAGAACACACTAGGTGTGTTTTGCTGCAGCTCCAAAGTGGATAATAGCATCCACAAGCTCAAAAACTCATGAAGTTCTTCTACAGTCAACTCTGGTCCAATATCCCTAGCCCAACCTTTAGCCGAAAATGCTTGGCTAACCAATCTTGTGTTTCTCACTTGCGAATAACCCAAGCATGTAGGCCTGGGTCTAGCTCTTATACCATTAGCTCGTTCAACCATCGATCCTCCCATAACAGGGTACTCGTACCATCACCAATAGTGACGTGCGTCACAGTGTTGCATAGTTGTCGTGATTCCCTCAGTACCTCAATCTCGAATTCCGACCATGGTCTTGACCCATCAGTGATGAAAGCGCAGGTTTACTCCTGAGGTGAATGGGGGGGGAGTTTGTCAAACTCTGATGAATTTGATAAAGATTAGAGTGAAGAAATAGAAACACGAGGAAACTAAATCATCACAAAAATAGAGAACATGCATAGAAGATACATATAGGTGAAGAATATGCAATCATACAATCATACAAGCATGAGGAAGATGAACTAAAGAAATGAAAGACAGCATGATGAAAGTCTTCAGTTCAAATTTGTCAGAAGGTAGATCACAAATTCTTCAACAACGGAATAACATAAGGCAAGGGTTGAGGAATTTGAAACCAGATAGGCTTGATAAAGACAACGATTTGGAAGACCAGTTCTAGTTGTTGTATCAACTGTACGTCTAGTTGAGGCAGCTGAGACTAACTCAGAGGATACATAGTCCTCACCATATTCCTCTTGAGTTAAGGTCATTTAGACCTCGTCCAATGACTCGTGGTAAGTATTCAAGGTAGACTTACAAAACCTTTACAGACTTGTTCACCGACACACCACAATGACTCTTGGGTGCTCAGAGCATGACGCCTAACCGCCTGAAAGAATGACAATTTTCAGAGGCAATAGGCGTCGGATCACACACATCAATCTCTTCAGTGACACTCAATCACTTTGGCTCTGGTTGGGTTTCCCCTCACTTAGGATTCTCTCAAAGTCGTCAGAGGATGAGTGGGGGGGGGGGGTATTTATAGCCAAGGCGCAACCCGACATGAATTGTCATAAATGCCCTTCTCAGACATGACCGTTGTCAGGGTAAGGATCCACTCAAAGCTGTCTCGTGGAATTTGAACTCTCAAATTCGTCGGGGCACTCAATTTTCTCACGATAGGCAGACCGCACTGGCGAAATCGTAACTCCTTAGCCTGACCAGATGAACTTCATCACTGTCGCTAGCAAATGCGTCAGCTTTTCCGGAGATTTCCAAAGGCTTCACTTGAAGCAGCTTGTGTATGTATAGGTTTGAGCATCGCTTTGGGAATGTGAGCTATGATTCACCTACATCCTCTTTAACAGTATGATTTTTCCTATGACTTAAAATAGGAAGAAAAGAAACTACGAAAAGAAAAAGTCTTTAAGCTTCATAGTCTTCACATCAATTTCTTTAAAGGCCGTATTCAATTTCATCACCAAATTCTTCGCTTGAAGAAATCTATTTTTAGGGGCCGTCTTCCATGTTTTAAACCAAATCTTCAAGGACCATATCTCCTATGTACACTCACAAACACGTTAGTCCGTCAACCTATTTATCTTCCAAGCCACTAAGAAAGCACTTGATGCGCTTACAAATGCGTTGCAGCCATGGCCACCTTGCCTATATGGAAATGGTTAGCCATCTCAGGTTATTAATGCCCAATCCTCGGGCCCATTCTGGGGAGCAAACTTTTTCCCAAACCACCATTTGCATTGTCCTTCACCCACCACAGGAAACCCCGGCAGATCTTGGTCATACCCCTATAGATCTGAGTTATACCCTATAGACCTTAGTCATTGACGTGGCTGATGAGCTAGCTAAGTTTAGCTTTTTATTTGTAATATTTGTGTAATATAAAAGCTGTAATAAATGGCTTGACGAACCTTGAGGCTCTATCCTCAACGGACTTGTGGACGATGTAACTGTTTTCCAAAGTTAAAAAAATCTAGCCATAACGACCTTCCCAAAATAAAATAAAATAAAATAAAAAGCACTGTAACCGGTAACAAGGAAACTGACGTGCTATTTGGACCTGTCAAATTTGGGTCGCAATTAAGGGTAATAAATAAATAAATACTACTGTACGTATTTCAGCGTACACCACTACTCCTACGTGGAAGCGGCGTGGCAAATCCAACGCGTGGCGCCCCGATCGCCCATCCGACCGACGCGGCCGGTTCGCCCGCCACGCCACGCCGATCCTCTTCCCTCCCCTTAAAATTCCTCCTCCGCGCCCCGTTCCCGCACCGATCGATCTCACGAGAAAACACCCGCCCACGCCACACCACACCACACCACACCACGCCCAGACGAACTGCTCCCTCCCTGCTCGCCCACGCCGAGAGAGAATGGGCGCTCCCTCCACCTCGCCGGCGCCCTCCCCTCCGGCGCCGCACGAGGCCTCCACGCCGAACGACGAGGCCTCGCCGGAGCTGCCGCTGCTGCGGCTGCGCTGCGGCGTGCAGCAGTACGCGTGGGGCCGGCGCGGCGCGTCCTCCCTCGTGGCGCGCCTCTCCGGCATCGCCGCCGACCCGGACCCGGCCGTCCCCTACGCGGAGCTCTGGATGGGCACGCACCCGGCCGCGCCCTCCGCCGTGCTCCCCGGCGGCGAGCCGCTCGGCGCCTGGCTCGCGCGCCACCCCGCCGCGCTCGGCCCCGCCGTCGCCGCGCGCTGGGCCGGCGACCTCCCGTTCCTCTTCAAGGTGACCGCCGCCTCCTTCCTCTGCTCGCTCGCCCGCTCTGTTCGTCAACTACTATGACGTGCTCGCGAAGCTGACTCTCTCTGTTACCCCGCGTGCGATTTTTGCGCGTGCAGGTGCTGTCGGTGGCGAAGCCGCTGTCGATCCAGGCGCACCCGGACAAGGGGCTGGCGGAGCTGCTGCACGCCATGCGGCCGGCCACGTACCGGGACGCCAACCACAAGCCGGAGATGGCCGTCGCCGTCACCGAGTTCCGGGCGCTCTTCGGCTTCGCCGGCATCCAGGTGCGTCCCAACCGCCACCGCGTGCGCATTGTTTTGTCCCCTGTCGCCACCTCCTAGATAAGTCCACTTCTGTTGTGCCTCTGAACATATTTGTTATGCGCCAAACGTGTAAGCTTGGGACTGTCAGACTATTTTAGTTTAGGCTCAACTGAATCTCGCTAGGAACAAGCACGCCTTGACTTCTTCAGGATGCGTGGCACATGTTTAGATGCGTGTTCCAGAAGAAAATCCCATGCTAATTCCTCACAATGTAGGAGTACACCTTATTTTTGGAGTAGAAAATGCCATGGCAATTGTTTATTTTTAGTTCAAAATCACCGAGAACTGCCACCCGTTGGATCTAGATCGTGTGCCTCTGGGGGCGTTCGCCGGGATCTCATCCCCAGCGAACGTTCGACAGATAGCTTTACCGTTATTTTTTTTACCAGGCAAATGGCTTGTTTCAACTCTTTCCTAGTTGATTATACATTTATATGCCCATTACTTCCTGCTTCGTTAGGCTAACTCACCAAGCTGTACATCAAGAAAATCACATATTTATTTGGAAAAAAAAACTGCATATCAGGCACGAAATAATGGTGTCCCACAACCAATTTTGCTGACATGTAAATACGAGGATCTATCTAAACACATAAATGCGACACGCGGGCCAGCCGCCTGTCCACCTATCGCCAATCCAAGAAATTGTCGGCATGCGCTGGTGTTGCTTGGAGATAGACACTAGTGCCGGAACAGGAGGCAGATTTGGGGTTAGTGATTCAGAAAAATAAAATAAAACTGGACACCGGTATCCGGCTTTCAAATCTATACCCTTTTGCTCTTCACACAAGGTGTTTCTCACCCCTATGTGTGTGTGGATCAAACTCAGGATCTAGTGCTTGTTCATTCCTATCAAGTTGAATTCTATGGTAAATGTATTCTAGTACTAAAGGTTGAATTCTGTACAGGGGCATATGTAACCGATTGGCTATTGGTAGGCGGTAAATACAAATGTACTCCCTCTGCAAACTTTTATAAGACGTTTGAGGTGATGTAAAGCGTCTTATAAAAGTTTACAGAGGTAGTAGTTTATAGGAGGACAACTGAAATGAAATTGGAAACAGTAAGTACAGTTCACCGCTCACCGCGTGCGCATTGCTTTGCCCCCTTTCGCCGCCGCGTATACAAGTCCGCTTCTGTTGCGCCTCTGCATATAAATCCATGTATATAATAACTAACACCATCGAGTATATGCGCGAAGCCAAACGTGTGCGCTTAGACTGTCAGACTATTTTAGGCTCAACTGAATCTCGGTAGGAGTAGTCACGCCTTGACTTCTTCAAGTCAAGTAATAATGTAAGCCAAAATTGCTATCTTCCCCAGTTTCTTCAAAGACAACGTGCCACATGTTTAGATTTTTTTTTAAAATATTGCAGGGACCCGATTGCTTTTTCTAAAAAATATTTGTAGGGATCTGATTGCTTCCTAAAAAATTACAGGGGTTGTTTTATAATAAGACCGACATGTCGCGTGGGACCAATTGGATCAAACTCGGGATCTAGTACTTGTTCATTCCTATCTAGTTGATTTCCAATTGGTTATTGGAAGGTGGTAAATACAAATGTAGTTTATAGTTGCGTTTGATGAAGAACATCCACCAGAAATAATACTCGGATTAGTAGTTCTTCGATATTGCCACGGAAGTAGTACATATTTGCCTTTTCAACTGCTTAAACAGGTATCTTAGAAACTGTTTCTAGATCAGTAGGAGATCAAGCTGTACAAATTTATACTTCCGTTCTACATTTGCTTTAACTTTTTTTTTTGGCTGTTGTCTTCTACTTAGCTGCATATATATGCTTGATGAGATCAGGAGCAGATCACATATTTTCTTGCATGGACGTTATCATTTTTTTAATACAAAAATAAATCATTTGTTTCAAGAACAGGCACCGTTTTGTTGGCAGCAATATTCTCTTTGATGTCTTCTAGTAAATTTTCTTATAAACTAATATGCTGTTTATACCATGGTAAAGGAGCTCAAGGATGTTATAAGGACTGTACCTGAAGTCGCAGGGCTGATCGGACATGAAGATGCTGACAAGCTTATGACCATCAAAGAGTATCATGGGGGTAATGATATAAAATCCAGTCTGCAATCAGCATTCGCTAAGCTAATGACAGCGAGTAAAGAAGCAGTTTCCGAAGCAGTTAATAAATTGAAGGGTCGCCTGAATGATGAGAGCAAGGTAAAAGCTTTCTTAATCTAGAACGTATGTTGTCATTTGTATTTTCTTATGATGGCAATCTGTTAAACCACACAACACATAGTACTGAATGTAACCTGCTAAGTGACATTGTTGCCTCCAAAGCAAAAGTAAAAAAAACTATGTTGTTTACTACGCTGCATTTAAGATGTTATATGTAATACGGAAGATGTTAACATGATATTTTACACATGGTTAGTATAGCTGACAAACTGAAGGTGTTGCTTCCAAAGCCTGAAAGCCCTATATTCATGTTGGATATATTACATTTGGACCAGGAACATTGGAAACCGTGAGTCTTCGGTACTGATAGGTAGATGCAAAAGCTATAAGAACTCTGTATCGTCTTTACTGTCAGATAAGGGTAAAAGTTGTGGTTGACCTGATAGATTACTAGATTAAATTGCTAAGAGCTATTGGTTGGAATGATATCGAGCTACTAGGGAAGATAAAGCTGGTAGAAGATCATAATACCAAATCATAGTTTTTCTAAGATTTACATTACTTGGATAAAATTTCCACGGTATTTCCTTACTATATGGAACGATCCTTGACAGAAGATGATGTTCAGCAATATGGTGCATAACTATTCAGCAATGTACTTTTCGTATTTTAGAAAAGAATATTAATGCCATTTGACAAGCCTGAGATTATGTTTCTACTGATGAATATGTTCAGATTCGGACCTTAACAGAGAAGGAAGAACTCGTTTTGTCGCTGGAGAGACAGTATCCAGAAGATGTTGGTGTTCTAGCCGCACTTCTCTTCAACTATGTCAAGCTCAGTCCCGGTGAAGCAATTTATATCGGCGCCAACGAACCGCACGCGTACCTGTCCGGGGAATGCATCGAGTGCATGGCTACTTCGGACAACGTTGTTCGCGCTGGTTTGACACCTAAGTACAGAGATGTGCAGACCCTCTGCTCCATGCTAACATACAAACAGGTGAGCTTAGCTTGAAATTGCGCCGACTGTCGACCGTGGTCCTAAGAGGTTAGAGCTTGCGTGTGCTAGGTTATCGATGTTCTCTTTGATGTTTAAACAGTATATTTCCTGTATGCAGATCTTCCCTGAAATACTGCGAGGGGTGCCCGTGCAGCCACACGTACGACGCTACACCCCTCCGACCGACGAGTTCGAGGTCGACTGCTGCTTGCTGCCCCCAGGCGAAGTGGCTGTCATGCCACCGGTACCAGGCCCATCCATCTTCCTTGTCATGGCCGGGGAGGGCGAGGTTCAGGCAGACTCCATGTCAGGCGGCGAGAAGGCGAAGGAAGGCGACGTCTTCTTCGTGCCGGCGCACACCGAGGTTAGCCTCTCCGCTTCTGGCCATGCGTCGATGCAACTCTACAGAGCTGGGGTGAACAGCAGAGTGTTGTATTCCTCCAACGCTGCTGCTGCTGCTGCGGGGAAGAGGTCCCAGCTGCAGAACATATGCGACATGGCGAGTTAGCCGGGGCGCTGATATACATACAGTATAGGCCGATGGGTGGAAGTGCTGATGTAATATGTATAGTCCAATGGACGAGTAAAAATAAGGTCCTTGATGCCTTTAGAACAAGGTCCCTTGCATATAGAGGTACCCTGGCATGCTCTCTGCTGTTGGGTAACTGATGATGGGGTCGGTGAATAAGAAGTTTCAGTCCTGCTGCTAACCTGTAAAAGTTCAGTGACCGGATGTAAACCGTGCAGTTCTCCAGTTGAGAAGATAATTGGAGATGCTGATATACCAGTACCTGTGCATTGCACATTGCAGCGTTCTGGTTGTTCCTCTTGGTTGCCAGGTCCGGGTGGAAGATCGCTGTCGGGACGACGGATCCGATCCGTCGACGACATACTGAAGGTTCTTGTCATTCTTTCTTCACCCAAGTTTTGGGTTTCAGATGCTCCAGTCCAGTGCTGGCCCATTTGCACCACTTGTCCTGTTGCCATTTTGCTGTTCGCTGGTGTTGCTTTCATCAGTGAAATCCTGTTCTTTCTTTTTGTGGGTTTGCCCTCTGGGCCGTGTCACCAAGAGCAAGCAGGGCCTTGGGGTTTAGGTCTGCTCCTTCCTTCTTCCTTGGCCCGATTTGGCCGAACGGGCACGCCCTCTTCCATGGCGTGGACCCTGGCCACTTGGGCACACGCACACACACATCAAGTACTCCCAAAACCCCTCTGAATTTGTCCCTGCTCCACTCGTCAAACATTAGTCCCAGTGGTCGGCTGCCTCGGAGAACCGGTCAGAAACCGGGACTTGTCGTCGTCGTCGTCGCCCGCTGTCCGCGTGCTGAATTGCTGATGCACGCACTCGCCGGTCTCCGTCAACTCTCTCTTTCTCTTGCCGTGGTCTCAGGGAACCCCGCCTTTGCTGCTACTGCCTGGCTTTATTAAAGCAAACGTGTGGTGTTTCGGCCGTCAGGACTTTCAGAGACTTCAGAGAGTTTCGCCGGCTGAAGCAAGCTGCAGCTCTGCTCATCTGCTTTCCTTTCTTGCTTTGTACTGCTCCTTGCTACTCCCTCCGTCCCAAAATAAATGTCTCGACTTTGTATTAGCATTAGTGTAAAATTGTACTAAGCTTGAGACACTTATTTTGTGACGGAGGGAGTAATTAACAGCTGTTAACACTGAGAGCAGGAATGAATGGATGGTGCTTGCATTAGTTACCTGGCACATCAAGGAGGGAAGCTTGGAACTTGGCCTGGCACTAACATGTATGGTCATGCCACACTAGACTTGTCAGTTCTTCTCACTGGTTCCTCTTTCCTCCGGCTGTTGTCTTCATGTCGATGGCTATGTGTTTATTAGCAGGAAAACTCGGGCGAAGCAACCTATCGTTGTTTTCCGGCATGTGTGGAAAAACAGTTTTAGTCTGGAAATTGGAAGATCATAGAGAAAGTGGGTTACTAGAAGACATGGGCAAAAGTTAGAAAAAAAATGTTGTTTAGTACGCTGCATTTAAGATATTATATGTAATAAATATGGAAGATGTTAACATGATATATTTTACACATGGTTAGTATAGCAGGCAAACTGAGGGTGTTGCCCTCAAAGCCTGAAAGCCCTCAATTCATGTTGGATAAATTACATTTGGACTTGCAACATTGGAAACTGTGAGTCTTCAGTACTACTCCCTCTGTTCCAAATTACTCGTCATGGTTTTAGTTCAAATTTGAACTAAAACCATGACGAGTAATTTGGAACGGAGGGAGTAATAGGTAGATGCAAAAGCTACAGAACACTGTATCGTGTTTACCACCAGATAAGGGTAAAAGTTGTGGTTGGCCTTTTAGATTACTACTCCCTCCGTCCCATAATGTAAGACGTTTTTTTATCAAAAAACGTCTTACATTATGGGACGGAGGGAGTAGATTAAACTGCCAATGACTTTTGGTTGGAATGATATCGAGTAACAAGGGAAGATAAAGCTAGTCGATGATCATCATTGTATTAAAATCATAGTTTTTGTTAAGGGTTTACATTTCTTAGACAGCGTGTACAGTCCAATGGACGAGTAATAAGTTCCTTGATGCCTTCAGAACAAGGTCCCTCGCATATAGGTCTTCTGCATGCTCTCTGCTGTTAGAGAACTAACTAATGGAGTTTTTACTGAATGTTAAGCTCCAGTCCTTCTATTAACAGTAAGTTTTAGTCATTCTGTTTCTTTGTACTAGTTCAGTAACCAAATGTAGATGGTGCAGCACTCCAGTTTCAGAGGGTGATTGGAGATGCTGAGATACCAGTACCAGTACATTTGCAATGTTGTTGTTTGTTCCTCTTGGTTACCAGGCCTGAGCGAAAGAACTCTATCGGTACGATGGATGCCGTCGATGGTGTGATTCTCCATGTCTACATAGTACATACTGAAGGTTTTTGGTCTTGCTTCCTTCACTGAAGTTTTGGGTTTCAGATGCTCCACCACTTGATCGAGTCCAATGCATGTCTATTTGTTGCTTTCAGCAGTGAAAAGCTCTTGCCAATCTTGTTTTCTGCCCGGTTTACATAATTAACCGGGCAATCTGGTATTCGCTCGGTTTTCCCTAATTAACCGAGCAACTCTTTTCATCTTAATGAATGCAGGAATCCTGCCATTTCGAAAGAAGAAAAAAAAAACTCTTGCCAAAGCCTTCTCTCAGTGTGAGGCCGTGTTTGCCGTCAGTCTCTTTCTTCTTTTTTTTGAGCAACTTTTTTTCTTCTTATTCTGTATATGTTTGCCGTCTGGGCCGTCACCAAGAGCAAGCAGGGCCTTGGAGTTCAAGCCTTCCTTCCTTCTTCCTCGGCCCGATCTGGCTAAATGGGCAAGCCCTATTCCATGGCGTGGACCCTGGCCACTTGGGCACACACACATCGATCAAGTACTCCCAAAATGCCTCTGAATTTGTCCCTGATCCTCTCGTCAAACCTTAGTCCCAGTGGTCGGCTGCAACTGCAGGCATGCCTAGTTTAATTCAAGCAGCCTTGGAGGAGCAGTCGTCGTCGTCGTCGCCGCCTGTCCGCGTGCTCAATTGCTGATGCACCCGCTGGTCTCCGTCAATGGTAAGAGAGGTGATTAACTGAACATGTCGCACTCTTATCTTGCCATGGTCTCAGGGAACCCCGGCTTTGCTACTGCCTGCCTGGCTTTATTAAAGCAAACGTGTGGTATTTCGGCCGTCAAGACTTTCACTCTTTCAGAGACTTCAGAGTTGAGAGAGTTTCGCCGGCTGAAGCAAGCTGCAGCTCTGCTCATCTGCTTTCCTTTCTTGCTTTGTACCACCACTACACTGTTCCTTCCTACTTAACAGCTGTTAACACTGAGAGTAGGGATGAATGGATGGTGTTTACATTAGTTACCATGCCACACTGGACTTGTCGCTTCTTCTCGCTAGTTCTTATTTCTTCCGGCTGCTGTCTTTATTGTCGTGGCTATTGTGTTTATTACCAGGAAACTCGGGCGAAGCAACCTATTGTTGTTTTCCAGCATGTGTGGAGAAACCGTTTTCTTTTGGAAATTGGTAGACCATAGAGAAGTGGGTTACTAGAAGACATGGGCAGAAGTAAAAAAAAAGAGTTGTTTATTTGGCTGCAATTAAGATATTATATGTGCAGACCAACCTGTGGTTTGATGGTTAGAAGGCCAGTGATATCCCCAGCCGACCAGGGTTCAAGTCCTGGTGCTCGCATTATTTCATTTAATCTCAAGATGATATGCCGGTGTGCGTGTGTACGTTCATAGGGGTGAGTGATGTGTTAAATTCCTTTTTAAGATTATTATATGTAATACGGAAGATGCTAACATATATATTGTACACACGGTTAGTATAGCAGACAAACTGAGGGTATTGCTCCCAAAGCCTGAAAGCCCTCAATTCATGTTTATTACATTTGGACTAGGAACATTGGAAACTGTGACTCTTCAGTACTAATAGGTAGATGCAGAAGTTACAGTCTTACAGAACTAACTGTTGGAGTTATTAGTTGAATGCAAAGTTTCAGTCCTTCTGTTAACAATAAGTTTCAGTGATTCTATTTCTTTGTAGTAGTTCAGTAACCAAATACAGATGGTTCAGCACTCCAGTTTCAGAGGATGATTGGAGGTGCTGAAATACCAGTACCAGTACATTTGCATTGTTGTTGTTTGTTCCTCTTGGTTACCATGCCTGGGCGAAAGATCTCTGTCGGCGCGACGGATGCTGTCGATGCCGTGATTCTCCGTGTCTACATACTGAAGGTTTTTGGTCTTGCTTCCTTCACTGAACTTTCGGGTTTCAGATGCTCCACCCCTTGCTCTAGTCCAATGCATGTCTATTTGCACCACTTGTCCTGTTGCCATTTTGCTGTCTGCTTGTGTTGCTTTCAGCAGTGAAAAGCTCTTGCCAGTCTGGTTTTCTGCCCGGTTTTCGATAATTAACTGGGCAATCTGGTTTTCGGTAGGTTTTCCCTATTTTTTTTTCGAAAAGGGAGGACTCCCCGGCCTCTGCATCAAAACGATGCATACGGCCACCTTTAAGGTTTTTCCCTAATTAACCGAGCAACTCGGAATCCTGCCATTTCGGAAAAAAAACTCTTGCCGAAGCCTCTGTTTGACGTCCGTTTTTCTTCTTCTTATTTTCAGTGGGGTTGCCGTACGTCTGGGATGTGTCACCAAGAGCCTGCTCCTATCTTGGCCGGATTTGGCTAAATGGGCACGCCCTCTTCCATGGCGTGGACCCTGGCCACTTGGGCGCACATACATCAAGTATACTTTTTGCTAAAAAAAACATCAAGTATACTTACCAAAACCCCTCTGAATTTGTCCCTGCTCCATTGGTCAAACCTTAGTCCCAGTGGCCGGCTGCACCTGCAAGCACGCCTGGTTTAATCCAAGCAGCCTCGGAGGACCGGTCAGAAACCGTCGTCTTCGTCGCCGGCCGTCCGCGTGCTGAATTGCTGATGCACCCGCCGGTCTCCGTCAACGGCAAGAGCGGTAAGCAACTGAACACGTCACGCTCTCTCTTGCTATGCCATGGTCTCTCTCAGGGAACCCCGCCTTTGATGCTGCTGCCTGGCTTTATTAAAGCAAACGTGTTGTGTTCCGGCCGTCAGAGACTTTCAGAGAGTTCCGCCGGCTGAAGCAACAGGTCTGCTGAACTGCTCTTTTTTTACTAGTACTACTACTACTTAACAGTTAACAGTTGTTAACACGAACTGGGAGTAAGAACGAGTGGATGGTGCTGAAGGCCGACAGTGCTTACTGTTAGTAGTAGAATAATCTCCTCCCTGTTGTTGTGATCGCGTTAGTTATCTGGCACATCAAGGAGGGAAGCTTGGAGCTTGGTCTGATAACATGCATGGTCATGTCACACTGGACTTCCCAGTTGCTCACTTGTTTTTTTCTAGTTCTTTGTCTTCCTGTCGATGGCTATATGTATTTATTAGCAGGAAAACTCGGGCGAAGCAACCTATCATCCTCCGGCATGTGCGGAGAAACCGGATTTCGTTTGGAAATCGGAAGCGGGTCGCTACAAGACATGGACAAAGCAGTTTTCACTTTGAAAATTGCAAAGATTATGTGTAGTGGGTCACTAGAAGACATGGCCATATGTTTGGACCGTTCTTGGAGAGTGTCTATGCTGGAGCAGTCTGTGTCATTGCCACCGCTCTGATGACAAAAGCTTCAGATATCTCTGAAACCATCCAAGCTTTTGCTATCTTGGTGATGGTAGACAAATAACAATATATGTCATACGACAAGGTCTGGTGAGGATTATATAATGGATTCCTAGCCTCTAGGGTATGGCGATGAATTACGACTTGGAGATCGATCGAGGGGAACGACTTCCGAGAGTCTGCTCTACTAACTAATTCCGGTTCATTTTCGGACTTGGTGCTGTGAAGCATATGAACATTCAAAGTTAGGCCAGCAGCAAGGAGTATCTACTTTAAAGTTGGACATCGTATGCTGGTATAAGTAGCATGTTTCCATGTTACAGGCACGATGGCATAAATAGGGCAGTGCATGCTTCTTCAGGTTCATTGCACATTGATCGTTATGCCACTGGATTTGACTCAACCATGGCCACACAGCTACTGTCATTCATACGACCAGACGACTCCATCTTCCCTGCCTTGACTCTTGTCCCAATGGTTTTGGAGTACAAGTCTCTTGCTGGAGTACAACTTGTCTTCTAAAACCATGTACTCCCTCTTATTCATATTAATTGACGCTAACTTAGTATAACTTTGGTGTAAATTTGTGCTAAGTTGGCGTCAATTAATTTGAATGAGAGTGATGAGTACACATATGGTAAAAAAGAAAAAAAAACAATAAGAAAAAAAAATCTGTAATCAGTGTGTGAGTTGATGAAATTTTCCATCAGGCGGGCCTTGCGATCTTTCTGCTAGCTGGTTTTCGTCCAGATTTTTTGTCCGATCCGCTCAAACTCGCACGGATCACCATCATTTTTTGTGTGTAATGATTTATGGTACAGCACCCCATACATACACATCACAATCCGGCCGGCACAGCTCCAGTCGACATGCTTCAGCACCATGAAGAATCATGTAGGTATGTGCAGTGTTGTCATGGGCTCATGGTTGCTCTCCAAAACAGTTGCCAGTACTAGTAGGATACAAAGCTTCCTACCAACACGTCAAGTCGTCGCCTCGTCGGCTTAGCCGCCTGATCTGGTTGCTCCATCCATGGGGCACCAAGACTTGATGCGTGTGGCCCAGAAGACATCTATCCTAGAAATCATGGCAGACATATATCCTGGTAGACAAATAACAATAACAAACATAAAATTATAGACTAAGGTCTGGTGAAGATTATACAATGGATTCCTAAGATCTAGGATGTGGTAGCATGTACCAACTAATCCAGGTCGTGTTCAACAGTGCAATATTACACGAGATAAGATTAAGTTGTGCACTACTAGTATACATCATATGGAACATTCAATAGTTAGGCCGGCAGCCAAAGAGTGCTTCAAAAGGGTACGAGAAACAAGCAGACACCGTGTGTCTGGATAAGTAGCATGTTTCCATGTTACGCGGTGGTAGCGTGGTGCATGCTGCTTTAGATTCATTGCACACACACCTGTTTCTGATCGTTACGACGTTACACCATTCGATTTGACCCAACCATGGGCACGCACCAGACGACTCCCATATTGACTGTTGTCCCTGAGGTTGGAGTACATGTCTTTTGTTCAACTTCTCTTCTTATTAAACCGCCGGCGGGGACCAACTATTCATCGGTTGAATGAAAGCAAATATTCATTTCCCGTCCTTTCTTCTCGCTGTCGTCAACTCGCCCTCCGCCACCGGCATAACCCCGCCCCCCGCAAGCCGCGGTCGGCATCGCTGTCCCACAGCCTTGCCGCTCCGTCCTGCCCAAGTCGACACCTCTGCCTACACCCATGACATTTCTCTACCCTCCTCCCTCCCCTCCCTATCTTCGGTGCTAGCGGCTAGGGCTGGAATTAATTCTCAGAACTCGCGAGCTAAACGAGTAGCTTGTGACTAAGCTCGAACTCGTTGACTAACGAGTCGAGCTGAGTTCTAGTCTGAGCTCGTTATCAAGACGAACTTAACGAGTCGAGCTAACGAGTTAAACGAGTAACTCGTTAAGCTCATAAAAGGGGACATGAGATAAAGTCGAATGTCGTCATTAGTGGAGTGCATCATGTGCCCCTTTTATTTAAGATTTTGGTTCTTATGATGTATGGAGGAAAATATTTGGCCATGAATATATTTTGTATAGATTATTGCGTACATATATTTTGTATAGATTATTTGGCCATGAATATATTTTGTTATTCATGTTTATAACGAGTTAAAGACAAAACTCATGAGTTAAAAATATTTGGCCATGAATATATTTTGTATGATTTTTGCATACATAATACATATACTTTGTTGTTCATGTTTGTTACAAGTTAAAGACAAAACTCATGAGTTAAATGAGTCGAGCTGAGTTTGAATCTATGTTCGTTATATTAACGAGCCGAGCCAAGCTAACTCGTTATCTTAATGACCTCTAGTGAGTCGATCCGAGCTGGTTTGACTTGACTCAAATTCTAGCCCTACAGGCGACCCTCCCTCCCCCAATGTCGACCCTTCGCCGATAAGGCAACGATGTCGTCTTCTTCAGCTTGTTCCCGGCCCACCCCCGTCGACGACACCGCAGTCGGCCATGGTCCCGTCGCTTGCTTGGCCGATTGGTGCCTGTCATGGAATCGGCTGAGTTGAAATAAAATTTAGAGTTGCGTGAAGAGTAGCAAATGCAAGAACCATGTTTTCTTAAAAGGGATGACCCCGGCTTTCCCATCATTGTGATGTACACATCCAACTTGTTTGACAAGTATCAAAC
>NC_041385.1:24191451-24219058 GCF_002162155.2 Triticum dicoccoides
ATGCATGTATATATTGGAAACTATTACTCCATCCGTTCCTAAATATAAGTCTTTCTAGAGATTTCAATATGAACTACATACGGATGTATATAGACATAGTTTAGAGTGTACATTCACTCGTTTTACTCCGTATGTAGTCCATATTGGATTCTCTAGAAAGACTTATATTTAAAAACGGAGAGAGTATATGCCATGCATGCATCGCAAGGTACAGTGCATTACTCCATACACACCTCAATTCGGCACAGCTCGACACCTCCAGTCGACATGCTTCACCATGAAAAAACATGTAGTACGTATGTGCAGCGCTGTCATGGTTGCTCTCCAACAGTTCCCCAGTGGTACTCGTAGCCACATGGATACAAAGCTTCCTACCAACACGTCAAGGCGTTAGCCTGGCCTGATTGGGTCGCTACATCCATCCATCGGCACCAAGAAGACTTGATGTGTACGTGTGGCCCATTCCATTGGGTTTCTCTTCCTTTGGAGGCGAGCCAAGTCGTTTCAAATCATAGGGGCAGGGCACGATCGATGAGCAACATGACAAGGAATGGTCGATTTGCCGGATACGATGGGTCCTGACCGACCTGATTGGACGGGATGGGTTCCCTGTTGGACGGGATGCGTCTAGTAGTGTTTATCGGTGGAGCAGAGAATAATTGGGAAGCCCCCGTCTGGTCTGTCTCCAATGAAGATCCATTTGAGGGAACAATTAGAATTCCTGATAAATTAAGTGAATATATTGCAAACGGAGCACACATGTGGACGTTGTACTGAGGTGAGCGTCGGGCCCACTTGTCAGCAAGTGGTACCCAATTGCTGGAGTCGGTGTAATTTACTCTAGAAATCGGGATCCCTAACAAAAATGCTCTAGAAATAGGGGGAAATAATAACTTCCATGAGGCTGGACTCGATGGAAATTATCCTTCGGAATCATATGCAAAGTTCCCACAAACCAAACAAGCTTGATAGGAGAAATTCTTAAAGAATGGAATCCTCCAAAATTCATACGAATTCCTTTTTACCAAGTGGGAGGACCTTACCAATGACGTGCTTGCTCCTGCGACTAGGGAAAATTAACATCAGGGAATCCCGCCACCGGTAGTGCAACTACCCAGTACTCTTATTGCCAATCACAAAAATATAGACACCAACCAACACAAGCAGTTCTCGGAGCATCATAGCATGACAACATTTTCAAGAATGAACCAGCAAGGCCAAATAAGGGTTTTCACCCTAGATCACTCCTCTACTACTGGCCTAACCTAGCTATCGATTACCAGATCTTTCGAGGCATCACGGTACTCCAAGACTATACCTCTAGGAATGATATGGTGTATGTGTGTTGCTGTTGTCGGATGCAACCAATGAATACCAAATCATATGACTTTTGGCCCCAAGCTCGAAGTCTGAAATTACTTAACTCAACCAATTCATGTTAGATCGGCAACCAAATGATTTGTCAACTATCAAAATTGGTTCGATGAAGACTATAGCCACACGAATTCTCTATAGTATTGCAGAATGACCAAGTGCACAAAATGGCAAAATCACCCCTAGGTGGTATCGCACCAGCCTGACGGCTATGTGCCCTCGCAACCAGCAACCTAAGTCATCACCCCAGCTTCCATGCCATCAATGGGGCAGTTGTGTATGATATGTCGGGTCGGTCGGGGGTGGGCTAGCCTATAGGGAAGCCCAGACTTCTTTTTCCTCAAATGGCCCAATTTTGCTCTCACACCCATGTGATATCCTCCTAGTTGGGTGTGTGATGGCCAAGTTTTACTAATACTTAGCTCCGCCTTTGCATGCCACCATCACGGTCACATAACCTCAATGGCGGGAGATCGGCTACGATGCCGGATTGGAGAGAAGGTGGCAGCTAGGATTGGTCACCCTAGGTGTAAGAGTAACCATATTCGGCATCGGGATGCAAATTAGATCTAACTCTTGTTGTTTTATGATGGCATTGATGGCATGAGACGTTGTTGTGATTCCTATAGATCTAACCATTTCCCCTTCGAGGAAAGTGTGTAACATTGCATGTGTCCAAAACGCCATAACATAAAGGTTGAGGGAGCATGACACTGTAGACTACAGTAGCATCCTTGACTTTAATTGCTAAAGGCATGTGTGTAAGTGGAAAACACGTCTTTATCGAACTTAATGGATTTTTGTCGACAAAGACTTCAAAATAAATCTCTACCACACAATGAACCAAAAAGAAGAATCCCCCTTTTCTACATTTGATTTAGGTGTTCTTCTCCTTTCTCATGGTGCATACATAGATATAGATACATGTAGGGCAAGATAGCTAGGTGGATGCTCGGGCTGCGGCCCCAAGTTGTTTTGGTTGTCGATGTGTCAGGTGTTGTAGACGACGCGTGGTTCTTGGGGCGTGCTCTCGTCACCACCGATGTCAGGGTGGCCACATCCCGCTCCGCTCATATGAGTATGGTTTATCTTCCCTTCATTAGGGGCGGTGTTTATGGTGTTGTTGTTTATGGTATTTTGTCTTGGGTTCCGTGGCTTTGGTGGTTGATGGGGGACTATGTGCCCTTTGTATCTGGTTTTCATCCAACTTTTCATAATATAACGGACAATTCTCTTCTTCTATACCATGTTCAAGAATGCGTCTGATTAACCAGTTAGCTTGCAGATTAATCCCTACTTATAGGGTCACCGAGTTAATCAGCCAATTAGCCTATTAATCATGTACTCGCCAGCCACCAGTTAACAATTTCCTCAACAATGCTTCTATATGAATAGAAAGAGTCTCCGTCGGTTTCCAAGAGAGAGAAAAAACTAAAATTGCATTTTTCTGAGTCAATCGAGTCTTATCAAAATCTCATTCAACTAAGACCTAGCAAAACCGTACCAAGCTGAGCACGACACTGTAGGCGGGCTTTAATTAATTGTTTGGAGGCATGTGCTGGTAGGTGGAAAGAAAACCCGAGTTTATCAAGCTTGAATAATTTCTGTTGACAGAGACTTTGAAACAATCCTCCTCCACGCGATGAACCAAAAAGAAAAGCTCGCCTTTTCTACTTTGGATTTGGGCGCCATGTACGTACGTGCGTGCCTCCTTGTCATGGTGCATACACATACGCACATTCTACTGTACAACATCGGCTTCGCCCACAGTGTAATGAAGCTAACGTATGCTAACCAAAAGCGTACAAATCTTCTTGATTTTTCTTCTTCTTCTAGTGCATTTTCATCTTCTAGCTATGGCCAAGCATACTTGTGCAGAGCGCTGTGGAAAATTTTGGACGTGTGCGCTTGTCCGTGGCGGTCAACCGGAACAAGCAGGGGGACATGGCCGGGCTTTGAAGCCTCTAGCAGCAGGTCTACCTCCGTCCATTCTGCCAACAGTGGCCGATGCATCCATCAAGTGCCCCAAAGTTATTGCAGTCCAGACGTCCAGTCCAGGAACATTTCTGAGCTTGTCAGATCATCATCAGGTCAGCTCCTCCCATGCAGCAGCAGCTGGCCAGGTTCTGTTGCGGCCTCTCTCTCTCTCTCGATCGTGTTGCTCCATGGACGGGAGCACGCACGCATGCATTCATTCACGGAGAGTCCTACGAGAGAGTAGCTAGGGGCGTGCATGCATGCAATGCAAAGCCGGCACTGTGCAAGCTGGGAATCCGATGGACGACCACACAGCCCGGCACTGTGCAAAATGGTAGTAGTACCAGATGATGTGTATTTGAAACGTAGACTATACAGCAAGTGCAGCCCATAAAACTCACTGTACAAGAATCCTTGATTTAGTCATTGCTCCATTGAGAAGGATTCAGATTCTGCTTATTCCTTTACTTTAGACCTACTATGTAGAGTTTCCTCCTTTATAAAATTTTGCTTACAAGTTAGACCATGGGAAACAATCGTATGGTTTTAGTCCAACAGCAGACCCTAAAGGATTTTTTTTCCCTATGTGACAGAACTCTTCAAAACTCCTAGGAAACTCTTTACCTATTGATAAAGAGGTAGATATTCACATATTGATAAATCAACAAGCCAATATTTATATTATTTCAATCTATTCACATGGGGGTTATCTCTAGCCTTCACAACAAGGAAGATGCCATTTCCTCGGTATCTCTATTTCTACATAACTTCTAGCTTTCAATAAAATAAATAAAGCATAAACTTTTGCTGCAGTTCCCTCGAAAAGAAAAGAAAAAAAGGAATAATGCCTTTAAGACTACTTCTTTGTTGTAAGGAACGTTTCCCATTGGATCACAACACTCTTCCTTTGAAGGAAGAACTTTAGTTCTTGTCATTCACTATCAGATATGCCATACCCCACTTTCTTTAAGAGGAAGTCCACTGGCACAGTGTCCTTGAAAGCTGCATGAGTGTTATCAAGTCATCTTTTCTGCATATTGCTGGCCATGCATGATTTCCTTCTCCATCCATAGAGAACACGATTAATAATAAAGGACAAATGGATGGTTACGAATGCAAAGATTGTTCTCTCTCCCATCAGATTTGATGCGATGACATGACACATCATTTTCCCTCATTTTCCCATTCAGACTACGTTTGGCATTTGCCTCAACAAGTACAATTTGCACTATCGTTTTGTCATTTTCTCAGCCACCTTTGATAAGGTCCTGGCTACTAGCTACCTCCATATTACAAGTAAGTGGCATCATTGACATAGTCTTCAAGATGTAGCTTTAACCACTAATTTCAATTGTCATAAACCAAGAAAATCCTCAGATTTTGGCAAAACAAATTGATAGAGATATTTACATGTGATTTTCAAATATCCAATCTGAATAACTAAAATTGTGTTTGTCCAAAACTTCTTTTTTTTGTGATCGGATGGAGTGTCTTACATGCACAACTAAAAATAAAAAGGTAAATATTTAGTAGTACATTCACACACATAATTAAAGATAAAGCTTGTATTGAATTAAATTGAGCAATGCCATATTAATTAGTTAGTTAGAAAGTACTACTGCGTAGGTTTTGGAGAACACATGTGAAACTAGCTTTGATGTCATTGATGACAACATATGAAAAAGAACTAGACCTTGGAGTAAACAAAGAAAACAAAGAGAAGCATGCCCACGACTCCCAATCCGCAAAAAAAGAGACTCCCAATCCTAAGAAAAAGACTCCCAACCTGCAAGATCATGCCATGGCACTGCTCAACAAGGACCCTGCTAGAGAGGCTCCCCAACCATCTCGCTCCCAACCGATGAGCGTTGAACCTATCGGTAAACAGAATGTCCAGGACCACGACGCTTACCCATGGCAACACATAAAGCAAGTAGCTTCCACTCCATATCACCGACCATGGCATAACTACACACCATCCACCTTGCCGATTGTGTCATGAAAAACCCCATGTTGGATCATAGTTCCCAAGAACGTGGAGGCATCAAAGGAGTTCATGATGTGCAACACCACCACCGCCACCATGTGGTCTCGTAGATTGAACTATAGGGTTTTAACTCATATCTTGAATGGGGAAAGAGGTGGAGCCACTACAACATCAAAAGGGGGAATTAAAGGATCGGGAAAAGAGGGTTGGTGCATAAACACTACAAATTGTTATTAATTAACTAATGTTAGCGACACTCATATGTAAAGTGTTGACGAAAGCACAACTCTATGTGAAACAACCGTAGATGATATAGCAAAGTGATTAACAAGATAAATAAGAAAATCTTAACACAGGGAAAGTAAGTAGGGCACAAGTGTAGAAATAGCTAAAGGGAAGTACAATGACGATGAGGTTATGCCCGGTTTTCAAATCCTTGTCGAATTCTACGTCTCTGTTGGAGAGGTTTGGATACTAAATCTCAATGATCACAACAAATAAGGGTAGATCTTGAGGTGTTCTCCGCATTCACAAACTTCTCGAGACGAATACTAAATCTAGGATGCTCCCAGGTGACTCCATCCGTCTAGGAGTCCCAAAAAATTCCACAAGTAACAAGCTTGATGAAGAAATGGAAGGGGGGTTCTAGTTTTTCTACATTGCTCTTTGGTCTAGGTACTAGTCCCACTTTCCCCCGGTTTGATGGAAGAATGGGGGGCGGGGAGAGGAGCTTCAAACTCTTTTAATGGCAGAAATCTCACATCTAGAAGTCGATCCTCCAAGTGAAGTAGAGTGTTCCATGCATTATTTCGTCCTCACTAGTAATGAAACTAGATGTCCCAAAATAAGTCTGTAGCCTTAGGGATCACTCAAGGGTCTGGAGTTTCGGGCGCATCTGGCTAATATTTTAAGGTATTTAGTAGCCAAATTGGATAGTCTGGAGTACGTCTCAAAGCCTTATGGTTTCCACCACGGCTCAAACACAACACAACCAACAGTTCCTTGAGGTACAATTTAGTGGATGTTTCTTTAAGAATTTTGAGTATCATGAGACATGATTAGACACTGGTCCAACTCATTAGCTTTCATCCAAACTTCTTGGTAGTACAACATTCATATGCCACAAGCATGTGAGAATTATTAATAGGCTAATATTTCTATTATACTGATATAACCCTCATATGTGGTATATATGGAGTACACGGTAGGATGGAGACTTGGAGTACAAGACAAGTTACATGTGGTTTAAACATATTCTAACTCTACCTCCTTATCTCTAACATAAACATAATGGACGCCAATAGCCAGAGATCGTTCGCCAACAAGGATGGCATTTGCAAGCGACGCGGCTGACAGTTTGTGAAGGGGGGGGGGCATTTTTGCAAAACTGTCATGGCAGTTTGTTTAAATTGCGGGAGCTTGGGGGAGAAAACTGCCACCGTTTGATCTTGATCAGATGGCTCTAGGGCGTTCGCTGGGATCCCATCCCCGGCGAACGTTCACCAAATATCTTTTCCGAAACACATAGTCACATAGAGAGAGAAAACACTGTGTAAATTTAAATAAAACTTCTTCTTTTCCCTATATTTGCTTAGGGGGGAGTTGGCTAGCTTTCTTGCTTTTCCATGAGTGTAAAACCCGCTCATACAATTCATGTATAACATTTTTTTGTACGAAACAATGTTATAAGGGATACCCCTACACTATAAATGGGAACCCGAAAATGCTTTCTTGGTGAAATTTGAAACCAGGTGCCAGGATTTGTATATCCACCCCCAAAATAAGTGATCTAGGCTCACTTTCTAAATCATGTATATCGTTAGTCCCCTAATCACTTGCTACACACAAGAAAATCCACTTGGGTGAAGATGTCTTTTCAAAGAGCGTCCATGGGCATCGCCGATGAAGGGTGCCTCCATGATTGGATTAGGGCCCTCCATATCTGGATTTAGGCGACGACTGGGCCCCTTCCACCTTGCTTCCTTCAACGAAGGAGCCCCTCCACCAACAACACATACTTGCTCGACAACCATCTCGGGAAGGCGGTAATAGGATGATAGGGGTGGGTGGCTAGGGTTCCAGCATGCCCTCCTTCACAAACTGTCAGCCGCGTCGCTTGCAAATGCCATCCTTGTTGGCGAACAATCTCTGGCTATTGGCATTTTTGCAAAACTGTCATGGCAGTTTGTTTAAATTGCGGGAGCTTGGGGGAGAAAACTGCCACCGTTCGATCTTGATCAGATGGCTCTAGGGCGTTCGCTGGGATCCCATCCCCAGCGAACGTTCACCAAATATCTTTTCCGAAACACATAGTCGCATAGAGAGAGAAAACACTGCGCAAATTTAAATAAAACTTCTTCTTTTCCCTATATTTGCTTAGGGGGGATCTGACTAGCTTTCTTGCTTTTCCATGAGTGTAAAACCTGCTCATACAATTCATGTATAACATTTTTTTTGTACGAAACAAGGTTATAAGGGACACCCCTACGCTATAAATGGGAACCCAAAAATGCTTTCTTGGTGAAATTTGAAACCAGGTGCCAGGATTTGTATATCCACCCCCAAAATAAGGAGTAAAGCTACACCTACGTAACGACTTCTACGTAACTTACGTACGATCTGAGGTGGCTGTTTTATATTGGGCCTTAGTTAGCGATCAAAGGATTTACGTAAGGCTTCGTAAAACATTACGTAGGTGTAGCATTTTTGCAAAATAAGTGATCTAGGCTCATTTTCTAAATCATGTATATCGTTAGTCCCCTAATCACTTGCTACACACAGGAAAATCCACTTGGATGAAGATGCCTTTTCAGAAGAGCGTCCATGGGCATCGCCGATGAAGGGTGCCTCCATGATTGGATTAGGGCCCTCCATATCTGGATTTGGGTGATGACACCACGTCCACCTTGCTTCCTTCAACCAAGGAGCCCCTCCCCCAACAATACATGCTTGCTCGACAACCATCTCGGGGAGGCGGCAATAGGATGATAGGGGTGGGTGGCTAGGGTTCCAACTGCCCTCGAGAGAGGGTGACGAAAAGTTGGGTCTTACACCCAAATATTGTCCAAAGTCACAACTTTTAGAGATTTGTTCGAGGGAGTGTCCATACCTAGCCAGTACCTGTGGCGAATTATGACGGTGAACGCATCTATCATCCCCCCGACGACAATCGATCATCTCTTGTTATGATCATGCAATAGTTTCAAAAGCCCTGGGAAGCCCCCCCTTAGAGCGACATGTCAATATGTCATTGCCAAGCTGATGAGCCATATGTCTCACACATCCACAGATGTAAGTGCACCACCTCCTCACCAACACAAACGATATCACTTGGAGACAACGACCACTCACACACACCAACAAACAAGTAGCATGAGAAAGATGGAAGTAAGAAAGAGCACACACACACACACACGTACGTAGTTACTAGTAGATCTAAAAGGTTACACCTCATTGATCATGCATGCACCACATCGACTACACTAGAATCAACGAGTAAAAGAGAGCTAGAGCTAGCAATCTCGATCAATCGGCAACTTCACTACTAGCTACATGGTCGATGCTGATGATGATGAGCTCCATTAGCTAATGTGACATCTGGCTTTAATATAGCTAGAGAGACGTTGCAAGAAGCAACGTAGCTAGCTAGGAGTAGGAGAGTGCCATCCATCCATCCATCCACTTGGCTGGGCTTAATTTTAGCTTAATTAATCACTAGCTAGCTAGCTAGAATTTTCTAGATTCCTCCTCCCCACTCGCCCGCCAGCTTCCTCGCCGCGTGGCACGTCGTCGCCGCCGTCGTCGTGTCGTGGTGATCGCCGTCGACCATGGCGCCGCCGCCGCCACAGTAGCTGCTGTTGTTGTAGCTGCCGCCGTTCATCGCCATCATGTTCATGGCGGCGTTGGCGGTGCAGCTCGAGTAGTTGAGGTAGTCGAGGAGCGTGGCGTCCGGGAGGTACGACTCTGCCGGCCCTAGGTCCAGCCCGTCGAGGCCGAGGCTTCCCAGCAGCGCCGCCGAGTCCAGCTCCATCCCGCCGGCGCCGCCGTCGAGGTCGCCTCCGCTCGGGTAGCAGTACTGGTCCTCCCAGTTGAGTTCGGAGAAGCAGGGCACTGGCGCCGGTTGGAGCGCGGCCGCCGCCGTCGACCCCGACGTGGACGCGCTCGGGCTCGGGTCGAAGCCGGCGGCGGCAGGCCCGTAGCAGCAGAGCTGGTCGCTGCCGATCGGCGGCGACTGCGAGGAGGACAGGACGCCCTGGCCGTGCTGCTCCATCAGCGGCGGCGGCGCGGCCGTGGAAGCGGCGGCCATGGACATCTTGTCGAGGAGGCGCGGCATCCAGTAGCAGCGGACGGCTTCGCGGAAGACGGCGGAGTTGGCGTCCACCTTGAGCTGCCTCGCCTGCTTCTGCACCCTGGTCCGCCAGTAGTTCTTGATCTCGTTGTCGGTGCGGCCGGGGAGGTGCTGCGCGATCCGCGACCACCGGTTGCCCCACTTGGCGTGGAGCTCCAGGATGACCAGCTGCTCCTCCGCCGTCAGGTTCCCCCGCTTTATGTCCGGCTTCAGGTAGTTCAGCCACCGGAGGCGGCAGCTCTTCCCCGTCCTCTTCAACCCTGACATGGCAAAGATATATACAGCAGTAAGAAAATATTCATGGCGATCGACATGCATGCATGATGCAAGGCCAGAGAGCTATGGCGGGAGATCAACTCACCGGAGCAGCGGGCGAGGAGGTTCCAGCGGCCCTCGCCGTGGCAAGCAATGTAGCTCATGAGGAGGTTGTCTTCCTCCAGCGTCCAGGGGCCTCTCCTCAGCTCGGCTGCCTCCTCCTCCATGGCCGCCATCGCCATGGGCCCAGCTCCTCCTCCTGCTGCTGCTGCTCCTTTCCTCCGTGACATTGTTGGTCACCTCGTAGCTACTATATATGAGTATGATCGATGAACCCTTCTGAGGGCACAGCTAGGTAGCTCCCTTACCTTATAGATAGATGGGCTTGGATATGACCATGCACAAGTACTACTACTACTAGCTCAGAGTGCTGGAGTGTACTGTGTGTGTAGGGGGTTAGGATTTAGGAGGAAGGAGATGAGATGAGAAGAGGGCCTAGCTGCAGAGACAAGTTATTGGTGGCTAGCTACCCTTTTATAAGGACTTGTGGCAATCATATGGAGGATGATCTTTTTTTAGGGCAACTGCATGCATGCTCCTCCAAAGGCTCAAGGACTTTGGCAGTCTGGTTCTTGGGAGGAAGATAGAAGCAGGGCAAGTGTGTAGTTGGAAATCAAAAGCTGGTGAGATGTTTCAAAGCTTCTTTCGTTTTTAATGGGGATGAGAGAGAGAGAGAGAGAGAGAGAGAGGCTTCGTGGGAAGAAATAGTGGCCTAGTGATGTTTAGATTCTTTCCTACATGAAGCGTGTTTGACTGAACAATTTGTCACCCTTGCACTATTAGGATTAGACGAGAGAGGGAGGGGATGGGCAAATTGTTGGATGTACACATATGTGCATTGTGAACCACCACCTCCTTTTGCACTAAGAAACAAAGATAAATAAAGCAGAATATAAATTCTAGAAGGAATAGCTAGCCTTTTGTGATAAGATCAAACCCAAATTATAGACATGTACACCATATGTACATTGATGCCTCTTTATCCTTCCTCTGGTAGAACACCTCAGTAATCAATAAGTATATATATGCACACCTAGCTAGCCTTTTTATTCCATCAGAATAATTCTTTTGTTGTCTTTGCTTGCAGAAAAGAAAAGCAAAGAAACAAAAAACAACTTGTAGTATTATTTTGTTGCCTTTTGTGCCGATTTTGGGCTGGAGTTATGTGGCCACACCAAGTCTACTTGAAGCAAAGAATAAGCAATCAATCAAGGAGACTTCAGCTCACCGAGCATACACATAGCTTTGTGTACTTTCTCTCCCCCAAAAAGCCAGTCCTGTGAAACACCAAACTTTGGAGACAGCGCCCTGAGAAGTAAGCAAACATTAGGTGGGCGTGCTTGCTTGTGTAGCTCCATCCCTAGGATGGATAATCATGTTAAATATTCCTAAAACCTAATGATTCTTGACCTAACACTCACGGCCGCCTTGCTTTGGCCGGTGAAAACTTTCAACCCAAAGAGAGCTAGGTGTCTTAGCTTAGACAGCCTTGCATGATGTTGCCACAGTTGCATGCATGACATGTGGTCAAATACTTGCAGCTGATCGATTAATCCTTGTGCTGCATCTAGGTTCTAGATTAAGCGAGAAGAGTGGCTGCTTTGCGGCTAGCTTGCAATTTGCAGCTACCTTGACCGAATTAATTCTCAGTAGTACAGTCACTGTTAATTATGTTGCAAGGGAGGAACTAGTTGTAGTTATTAAACGGGTCTCGTAGTTAAAATATACTAGTCAATTAATTGAAAGATCAATCATTCAAACAAAACTGATGATAGCTAGCTAGCTAGTAGGGTTGTTGTAACATCATATATACTTACTAATCATGTGTTATACCCATACTGGCCCCCTTGTCATTGATCCCTGTTTATGTCCAACAAGTTTATGGTCAATGTAACTATACATATAATATACTACTCCCTCCGTCCCACAACGTAAGACATTTTTGACACTACACTAGTGTCAAAAAACGTCTTACGGAGGGAGTAGAAGATACCCGCGCATTGCGTCATAATTTATTTTAGTATTATTTCAATGAAACTAATTATGTAGAACATGCATATTCGTATTAATAATACGATAACTGAAACTAAAAATGCATAGCTTATTGCGGGGCTATTATATAGTTGTAAAATACTTATTAATGTAAGTAGCATAATATAATGAGAACGGAGGAACCTTTTTCCATACATGTTTGCATTACATAGTGAGAAAAATAAGTTAGGGTAGTAGTTATATACTCCCTCCTTTCCAAAATAAGTGTCTCAGACACTACTTTGGGGCGGAGAGAGTATCATAACATGGGTATGTTGTGTATATTCATTCGAATGGGCAAAACAAGATTGTCAATTAATCAAATACTATTGTCGAATCCTCAGAAAATTCTTACACTTGTAATAGTTAAACAACAACAACACTCGGTGCTGCATTACACATGTAAGTATTGTTGGCCGGTAAGCTTTTCATATGGACCACGTATGCACTAGCGTGGCTAACAAGTGACACTAGGCCACGTAATGATCATTGCATTAGCTCCTGAACTACCACAAACAATGATTCAAAGATATGTGTGCTTTTGGACGTCGGTAACTCAGTATTATACTTTATGAAGTTTCATATAATCAATATAACTGAGCTATCGATGCCAAAGAGTAAACTATTTTCCTGAAAGGGAGGGGGTGTCCCGGGACACTGCATCTAGTGATATGCACGCACCCATAAATCGGTTACGCGTGAAAAGGTTATTATATTTTTTTCTTTCTAAGCGATATGTCTAACCAGTTTCTACCATGTGCATGTCACCCATTATATACATGTCGGGTTAATTACATACACCACTATAGATATGCATATATACAGTGATATGTCCGTAAGCAAAACAACAAGATGAGAGAGGTCTAAGGACCCACCATGTGGCTCCTCTCTCTCCCATATAAGTTGTTTTTCTTTAAAATAGTTAAAAATTAAAAACATAATTTGAGAAAAATTACACAATATATGGATGTATAATATATGTGCGAAAATTTTCATGAGAAAATACATTGACATGCGACGCGAGCTACACAAAAATGACAAATACCGATTTTGAAACAGTGATCTGTGTGTAATGCTCACTACAAATAAAATCAATGATTTTAAAATCTTTGTGTAGCTTGCATGTCAATGTATTTTCTCATGAAATTTTGCACACATGTAGTATACATCTATCGTTAGTGGGTAATTTTTTCCAGAATTTTTGGAGATTGTGAAATGCGAAGTTTCAATTTTTCAAAACAACCAAGCTCAAGCACCAAACGTGTTTTCTGAGGTACCAGTCCAAAACTAGAAAATCATAAAAAAGAGAATACAAGTGGAATAGGGCCAGTTAAAAAACTAAAAAGTTGGACTTGTCTAAAAGTACCTCTAGAAAGCTTTCTATAGGGTGACCGCCGAAAAGCTTTGTATTTTTGTTAAGTAATAAATATTTTTTGGGGTATTTCATATATCAGAAATACTGAATAACATTATATTAATTCATTTTGGACAGAATCACAAATAATTTCAAGATTTCAAAATTCTAAATAATTATTTTATCCACCACTAAAAATAATTATTGCTGACTATTTATAAAAAACTAAAATAAATATCTCAAAAAGTCAACAAGTTCGAAAACACCTTTTCCTGATATCTTTTTTAATGTTTGGTTTTAGGCATTTCATTGTTCAAAATAAGGGTTTAACTATTTCAAAATTATTTTTGAACTATTCCAAAAAGATTTTGCATTTCCTAAAATGTGATAATAGTGCTAGCTATCATCACTTTGATGTTTAGTTAGCACTATTATCCTTGATTAGTATATATTACAGTTCTCTATGTGGGCGTATAGATCTTTGGAGTGTCCTCGCTATTACTTCACCTTAAAAGATAAAGTTCCCCTTGAAAATTGATTCTCCCTCCAATCCAAAATTAAGTGTTTTGGTTTTAGTTACACTTCTTTTGGATGGGAGCGGCCGGGTAGAAGAAAAGGAGGAGAAGAAGGAGGACATTGTATAGAATTCAACTTGAAAAACTAAAATTCTCCTTCAAAATTCGTACGGTATTAAATGCTTGACAATGCAGCTAGCGTACATAAACAGGTATCTGTGATGCGAGTGTCCCGTGCAAGTGATTTGCGGTCTTAAGCACATGTCACTCTCGTTGGCAGTCGAATAGAAAGAGGAACAAGGAACGGTGGATATATTGGTGGTCTAGTATCACCAATGACACCGGTTGATTACACTTCATTTATTCCAAAAAGATTTCACTTTTTTCAAAAAAGTGATAGTAACTATATTCCAGAAAAAGATACGATTTCATAAATTCATATTTCATGAACGCACAATTGGAATAAGTTAAAATTTTAATGCTCAACTTAAATATTTATTTCAGCTACTGTTGCAAAAATAGTTATTCATGTGACTGTATTTTTCTACTCCATACGATCCAAATTAATTGCCGCAGGTTTAGTGCAACTTTGTTCGACAGTCATCTAACAACAATACTCCTGCATTATTCGCAAAAAAAAAAAAAAATACTCCTGCATGTAAACGCCCACGCGCCCAAAAAGACGGCAGCCCCCACCACACGGTACAGAACTTACAAACGTGTCGAGCTGAGGCACGTACGAATACGCACGTGTACACGTACGAAGGCGACATCCTCACGTCACTAGCTGGCAACCAAGCAAGCACATATGTGTCCCACAGTGCGTGCATGCGCAGCTGAGGTCGGGGTTGGGCACGCAGCTTCTCCGGTCGACACATGGCGCGCAGCCTCCCGCCTCGTCCCATCATCCGTCTCCAGCCCCTCCGTCCGACAGCGACCGCCATTGACGGCGATCCCCATCGACCACCTCCTCCTCCCGTTCACCCACTGGCGCATGCAACACCAATTCATCGTCACCATGATCTATACCATCCATCTATCTATCCATCCGTCCATGATCGCCGTGCGCCATTCTTTTCCGCCTTCGCCCGGCTCACTTTCTCCATAATCCACGGCCAGATGGATGATGGTGATCGACGACGTCCTTGTCATGTTTCCATTTCGCTAAGCGTGCAGCAGCAGCAGCAGGTTCATTAGCCTGATCCGACTTGGCGCGCGAGAGTCGTCTAATTAAGCCTATGCCCTTTTAGGGGTAGGTCGCCGGCCTACGACGCCGACGCGGGTGCCCCTCTGGCGCGGCGACGACGCCGTCCGTCGGCGACCACGACCATGGCGACGGCGACTGCCGGCAACGGGGGTGTAGCTCGCTTTGCTATTGGGCGTATTTACTGATTGTTTGAATCGTGTCCATATGCATGCTTCTTGTAACTGAGGTGACAAGTCCGAGGATCGTAACTGGAACACGCCACTCCTCCTTGACTTCCATGGACACCGGCTATAGCTAGCTGTTGCGAATATATATAGCTCTTGCAAGAGAATATATATGGCGTCGATCGTGACAAATAATGTTTAGGGCATAAATAATTATTAGTTAACCGATAGAGCCTTGGGCTGCTGCTATTAATCTGCTTTTATCTGATTCTCTCGGTGATGATTCGGCACGTTTCCATATATTCTGCGAGAATGATATATGCCGTGACATATTCACACGGAACTGAATTAATTAGCTACTAGGATAAAGCCGGAATAAAAGGTAAGTATATAGCCATATGCTAGAGTAGTAGCTAGCTTAGCTAGGTGAAATGAAAATGAACCAAAAGGGCTTTCCACAAACAAAATCTTGTAACTAGTAGAGCAAAAAGGAGAGCTGTAGTAGCTTTCATCACAAAGAAAAAAGAGTTGTTGCTTAGCTGGAAAGATATGCTTTAGAATATATATACCACCTAAAAGAGATTCATATATTCCTAGCTAGTTTGTGTGTCAGTATATGCACTGTGTAGCCTAGCAAATGCAACTTGTTCCTACCGCGTCAGTGCGTGATTAGTCGGCAAACCGAGGCAAAGAATGGTTTTTGATTCAACAAATCGTTTTTTTTACTTTAGCTTGTCAAATAAATTGTGTTGACACAGTCGACAGGCCAAATGGCCAATCGTGATGTCTGAGTGGTGGTGCTTCTAGTGTCGTCGGAGTGCGTGTGAAGATTTGTCTTCGGCGGATCTCGTGGAATTCAGTCGACGTTTGTCTTCGGTGGATCTCGCGGGATTCAGTCGACGTTTGTCTTCGATGGATCAATGTGGATCCGTTCTTCGTTCGTCTATATTCGTGTGTCTACATGATCCTTTCGATCTACACTTTTCTTCATCTGTGGCGGTTGATATTCTGATGCGTTGGTCCTATGGGCCTTAGCACGACGGCTCTCTGACTGTCTACTCAACGAGGTTTGTCCGGCTTCGATGAAGAAAGGGCGATGATGGGGCTCTCTTTCGGCTCGCTTCAGTGCTTATAATAATAGGTAGATGATCTATGGATCTAGATGTATTTTTTACTTTTAATGTCTTATATTACCTTAACAATTCAGGATACATTGAAAGTTTTTCCGGCAAAAGAATGGCCAATCATGATATATACCGCCAGAACCAAAAGAAAAATGAATAGTCCACTAGGCAAGTAGCTACAAGTAATTTCGTCAGTTCCAAAATAATCACCTTGGGTTTTTTTTGCGGGAAAATAATCACGTTGGGTTAACTTAACGGATTGCACACACGTCCACGACATCCAAAAATTAAGTGTACTACCTCCATCTTCAAATACATGGCATATAAACTGAGTCATAAAGTCGGTACTTTCTATGTTTGACCAAATATATAGATGAAACCGTTAACAACTGTAATATCAACTAAATACATTTTTTAATATATCTAGTGATAGATATGTGGATATTGATGTGGTATTGTTTATCTTAATATTTTTGTATATATGCTTGATCAAACTTTTGAAAGCACTTACTTTTAGATTCACTTTATATGCCATATATTTAGGGACGAAGGGAGTATTTGTTAGGGCATGTGTAACGGTACAAATAGCATATTCCTTTTTGCCGGGGCAACAAAGAATTGCCCGCTACACGAGTTTGCGATTTTCAATGGATTTTCCCCCTTTTTTCCTTTTCATCTTTGATTTCTTATATCACTCTTTTGTTGATTTAGTTTTTGGTTTTTACTTGTTTATCAGGCTTGAACTTTTTTAACAACATGTGAACATATACTTGTACGAGTATGAAGAATTTTTAAAATCTATAATTTTTGTATACATGAACTTTTTGCAATACATGATAGAAAATTTATTTCGTATGTGCAAAAAACATTTATAGTACATGAACACAAATTTATGGGAGTAAGTTATTTAAGAAACTATGGAGTGTTTTTTAAAGGCATAATTTTTTGTTATGTGAATATTGGTTTTTATGTACATGAACATATTTTAATACACGATGAACAGTTTATATAATATATGCAATTTTAAATCTCGCATGGGAAGATTTTTCATTTTCTATAATTTTTTAACCTTTTTGCTGATTTATAACATTTTAAAATCTTATCAAGTGAAATACATTTTAGAATAAAAAGAAAAAACACAGATTCTAACGGGCCATGCCATGGGCCTATAAGGGTGATGTGGGATTTTTGTCCACCTATTTAATGTGAGGGCGTTATCTTCTTTTTGACCAAAATCACTGGTTAGAGGATACTCCTTGCAAAGGTCACTCTCACACCTCTTGCAGTGACAAGGTGTGCACTGCATGTGCGACGCATGTGGCAATTTGAGAGTTTTGTGATTTTCTGTAGATTCAATTTTTCAAAACATTTAATCTCTTGAACCGTGCGTCAAAATCACGAACCACTTTCCCAGCTGTGTTTCTAGCATAGATCTTACAAACTAGATTCTATATCAATAGGTTCTAAGAGAGAAGCCCACTGTCTCAACACATGGAAATATATGCTCAAACATGACCTTTCTCTTCTCGAGCACAGAATCAAGCGCAAGTTTTTGGAGATCTCGAAGGACTGGGGATGCACATCTTTGATGTTTGTACTAACAGAATTTTTCTAACAATGATTATGATACCCAAAACAGGCATTAGATAAGCCTCCTTCTACTCTTCTATTTACTTTCCTCACTTGTACATGCATATTAATGAAATTTACTTGGGTTAAAAAAAAGGTTTGGACTAATGTTTTAAAAAAAATAGAAAGAAAAATAAAATGAAACAAAAAATGTAAACAGGAAACTGGAAAAAATGAAAGCAAAAAAGACCAAAAACATGAAAAAAAACCCGGAAGCATTTGTGCTTTTTCACTTTTTTGGGGAAGCACAGTGTGCTTTTTCTCTTTCCAAAAAGCATAGTTATGCTTCAGCATGAAGCTCACATGTACTTTCCCCTTTCTGGGAAGAACAGATGTGCTTCGCGCGGAAGAGCAAATGTGCTTCATAGTGTAGTATACATGTGCTCTTCTCTTTCTAGGAAGCATAACTGTGCTTTTCACTTTTTGTGAAGTACATATATGCTTCAAGCCGAAGCACAACTCTAATTTTCACTTTTGAAAAGTTGCGCTTCCCCTTAAGCATAGTTATGCTACACCGTGAAGCACACCTATGTTTTTTTTTTGGCACGATATGCTTCACATGAGAAAAACAAACCATCTTAGAAAACCTAGAACAAACCGAGCAAAATCCAAAAACCCGTAAAAACTCCAAGACGTGTACAGAAAACAATAAAACGCGTTCACGCAGGGTGCGGCCAGCGCACAACACGTGGCGGCGCTGTGACACACCATGTGGTGATGTGGGGTTCACCATGTGGTGTCCGGCGTGCCCCCTCGTGCCTTCGCCGCGTAAGCCCCCCAACGGGGTACCTGCTCATTAGTTGCCCCCCTTTTGAGTGGTGCTCTGGTGGGTTTTCTAAGAGGGCACTCCCGTGCATAAGTAGGAAGAACTTCGTTTTTGTCACCCCAGATGGGCCTAGCCAAGCCAGACGGCGCACGTCTTTTTTGTTTTCATATTTCTCATTTTGCCTTTTCCTGTCAATTTAATTTTTAATTTCGCAATAACATGAATACTTTTGTTTAATTTGAGAAATTTTTTGCAAACTCGAATATGTGAATAATTTTTTAAATAAGGTGAACATTTTTAAAAAATGAACAAATTTTCAAATCTGGTGGACATTTTACAAAATACACACTGAACAAATGTTTATATACGACAAATTTTTTATTTATATAAAATGAATTTTGTAAATATGCGCTGATCAATTTCAATATCACATTGAACATTTTTTAAAATAGGGTCAACATTTTTTTTAAAACACATTGAACAATTATTTAATACATGATGAAAATTTTATTTGAATACAATCAACTTTTTTACAATATATGGTGAACAATTTTCAATTACGCACTAAACATTTTTCAAGTATGGTGATTTTGTTTCGAAATTACACACTAAACAATTATTTAACACGCATATGATGAACATGTTATTTATACACAATGATTTTTTTTAATATATGGTAAAAAAATCAATTGCACACTGAATATTTTTGAAAATACGGCGAACATTTTTGCCAAATACACACTGTCAAGTTATTTAATATGCAGTGAACATTTTATCTATATACAATGAACTGTTTTAAATATATGGTGAACTAATTTTCCCAAATCATGAACAAATTTTGACATTCCAAACAGTTTTTGTAAAAATTGAAAACTTCTTGAAATTTGTGAACATTTCCTGAAATTGTAATTTTTTTTTGAAATTCCAAACATTTTCTGAAAATTTACATAAAATTTAAAAACGCGAACACTTTTTTAAAACATGAACAATTTTTGAAAGTATGATTTTTTGAGGAAAAAAAAGAAGAAGAAAATAGGAAAAAAGTTAAAAATGAAACCTAAAAGAAAGAATGCAGTAAAAAACAACAGGATAAAAGAAGAATTAAAACAGCCCGGATGCTTACCAAAGCCGGCAGGAAAGCTTCGGCAACATATCAGTTTTTTTTTTTTTGAGGTAGCGACAACATATCAGTTGCGGTGGAGATTTTGAGTGAGCGGAAGCGGAAGAAATGGGCTGCTCCAAACAGACCCGTAGTGACAGACTCGTCTCAGATGGGCTCGCATAGGTATAACAATTCGGTCCACACGGCTCGACTAACAACATCTTGCTGAACTGAACTGAACTGAACTGGACTGAAGCAGAGCACATCGTATTCAGTTGCAGTTTCAGAACCTTCAACTAACCTGAATTACTAGCTTCCTAACAAACAATAATCCAGAGACCAACTTCATTTGGTTTCCTTCAGTGACCCTCTGAATATCTACGATACTATGTGCTCACAAACTGTATACAGCTGCTTGGCCTATCAAGTTCCATTTCAGAACAGTAAAAGCTATATATATACTATTCTCTTCCCCATTTGCTCATCAAATGAGTCTGTACAACCAGGGGCTCATCTATGATTACAAGATTAACAAAAATCACATCTTCAGTAATAAAGCAAGAGACTAGGGGCTCATATAGAACAAATCTACAGTACTCTGTTTTCGCAAGGATGGCCTTGCAACTTGCAAGGGTTGGATAAATTTAATGCATGGCCTTCGCATCCTTGCAAAAAATAATAAAATTCAGTATCATTTTCTCGATCACGCTTTCATACTGTATCGTTGTTTCCATGGACGCGCACACTTGATATGTATGAGCGAGCTCCTGGCTACAGGAAGAGGGAGAGGCTGCCGGCCATTCACCTGCATGTGTTTGATCAAAACAGTTATAAATCCCCCTTCATAGGAAGTTTAGTTTCATGCCTAATTGCAAGCTGAATATGTGTTCTGAATTATAACACATATAGTGACAGTTACCAAATCTCCTTTTCAGTTTTGAAAAAAAAACTCCTTTTCAGTTGAAAAGCTTGTCATGACATCTATAACATTTTGTAGCTTAACAACAGATCCAGATCACAATTCAATTTAATTTAACAAAAAAGAAGTACCACTATTCACGGCAACTGTAGCAGTGCCCCTATGAAATACTCAAGGGTATAGCAGCAGAAGACATACATTTCCTTCTATCACACATAACCTTGGATGATGTTGTCTTGCCTCCTTCCTTCCTTCCTCTCCTTATGGTACGTCCTATTTTTCATTTGAGTAATCCTGCAATTTAAGCGAAACAAAGCAATGTGCAGTATGTTCGATTAGGTTCTACTCCAAAAGGAGATTAAAACATACATACTAACTACTATGTTCGGAAAGAGCAACAGGATTATCACCTGCACAACATTTGTATCGATCTTGTAGGGCTCTCTTGTGTACAGTAGGTGCCATTTTTTTTCATTGCCCCCATCCTTTGCATAAGCCTCAACATGCTGGATATGGCTGAACTTGTACCACTCCGAGCCAGATTTTCCCAAAGCCATGGAGGTGAGTACCTTTCGGCTGCAGTTCAACAAAAAATGACTTGGCTTCACAGCCTGCAGGTATAACGGGAGTTGTTTCTCACTGTGCCATAGATTCAGCACAAGTCTTCTGAGTGCAGGCACCTGCTCAAGTAACTCGACCTTTGGGCAGAAGCTGATCTCAAGATTCTGCAATTTGGGAAGATTAGAGATCCTAGTCATCTCCGGCATGCGAGACAGCCTGAGCTCAGTGACGGAACCAAAGTTTTCAACAGAGTCAAGGCCCTCGATGTTGCTCATATATACTTTTTTCAAAGCCCTTGCATGGGATGCAAGGCCGGGAGGGATACGCCTCAAATTGCATCTTACGATACTAAGCTCCTCCAAGAGGGGCATAGCTTGCACCTGCTCCTCCCACTCCCAGTCCTCCCATTGCACCAATGCATTTAGCTTCATCTGATGCAGTCTTGGAAAAGAAGTTGTCGCCTGGGATGAAGGATGATGACGGTGGTCCGGGGACTGCACAAATTCAGGCCCAACACGCTTGATAGCTGGCGCTCGGTCGACTGCTAGGAGCTCGAGACGTGGGAGCAGACACAAGCCATCAGGGAGTTGGGTGCAACAAACAAGTTCATGCATTGTTAGAAACCTCAAGCTCTTGAGAGGCGATGTTGCCGTCGACATCATCCATCTTGGGAGCTGGCGACCAAAATATCCTTGGATGTTAATATTTTCGATGCAAGACGGAGGATAGAGTTCATCAAACACCTCCTCAATTATTCCTTGTTCCTTCTCAGAGGGTACTCTTCTATTGTTGTCAAGTGTATTCGTGCAGTGTAATTTCATTAACGTAAGATGTACCTTTGCAACAAGCATGGCCTTCAAGGCGGACGAGGTAACGGCTACATTCTCCAAACCCTTCAATCCGAGATGAATGAGGTGAGAAAGAGGTCCCAACTCTTCCAAACTACACCAATCACCATTCACGTAGGCTGGGAACCCATATAGTTCCCTCAGATTTATCAAGGCACAGAAACCCCTAGGCATATTATTTACACATGTGTCATCAAGGTCAAGAAATCGCAGTTCCTCTAACTTGACAATGCTGTCAGGAAGTTTCACCAGACTCCTACAACCTTCAAGACCAAGGTGTTGTAGGAATTTTACCTTGTGAATGTCCTCTGGCAGGCTGTTTATATCATTGCAGTTTTGTAGTGTTAGATACCTCAGGTGTTTGAGCTGATATAGAGATTCAGTCAATGCAGCAAAATTTGCAGACTCAATATGTAGAGTTCGGAGACTTGAAAAGCTCATCAGCGAATCACCAGACTGAATCTTGAAATTCCCAATTATTATTATCGATCTTAGCGATTTTTGCTCTTGTAAACATCTCCACTCAAATTCATCAGACTGCCCGCCTTTGGTTTCTACAGATAACCTAAGAAACTTTGGTAGACTAAGTTTGCTATTAAGAATTTCTCCACTATGACCTATTAGTGCTTCATCTCTAGTCAAAAATTGAGCAAATGATCGAACAACATCATGCATGTGGCAAATAGTTTGATTGGAATATAACGGATCCGGCTCTATTAGGTTCCTCAATATTAGCTCCTTATGGTACTCATTTCCTAATTCTTCCAATTTATCAGAGTCCCCATGAACAAATCCTTCACCAATCCACATTCCCACAAACTGTGCGTGGGTAAAACCTATTCTTTTAGGCTTAAGGGAGAAATGCAGAAAGCATTGTTTTAAACATGGAGACAAGTCCTCGTAGCTAACATATATTGCATTGTTTAGCTCTTCTGGCATACGGCTTACTGACCATGTAGAATCATGCAAAACCTTTTCCCAATCATGTCGCTCTTTGTCCTTCTGGCATAGGAGTCCTCCCATCACTTTTATGGCAAGCGGTAACCCATCACATTTTTCTACGATTTGCAACCCAATATCCTTAAGCATATCAACTGCAGGTTCAGTTTTCTCTGTTGTGAGTACCTGCAAGCAGTTTAAGCATGTAGAGTTAAATAAGAAACACACACACAAACACACTGGAGTGGCTACTGAAAAGTTAAGTTACCAAACAAAAACATAGAACTATCTGCTGATTAATAATTGAGTGGATGCTCCAGTCACGGGGATATCTGAGATGTGCCCTTTTCTCTGCTTGTCTTACAGTTATGAAACATCAAAATGATAATCTAACAGAACTAGTTACTCTCAACAAACTAATCGAATCCTAGCAGCATCATTCATCAAACAACAATGAACATATAATACATAGAGACATAATAAACGGCAGGTGCACTTAAGGTACTGAAGCACAAAGACTGCTGGGGAATATGGCTATGACCTGTGCTAATAAATGAATATACTATATTGATAATTTACTTAAGATAGAGCAGAGGTTGCTAGTAGCCATACACTCACCTGCTTCTTGAGCAATGACCAAGCATCTTCAGGCTCTAATTTGTCAACATGGTGGTAAGGATGCACAGCTTTCATGCCTCGAGCAATGGCTTCATGTCTTGATGTGATGAGGACTCGGCTACCAGGGGCGCTGTGGCTAAAGGCAGCCTTCAGCAAGTTGGTCCATTCATTGGTGCCCCACATGTCATCCAACACAAGAAATATCTTCTTGTCTCTGATAGCGCTCGCAAGAGCCGGCACAAGCAAAGCTTTGTCTTGAGACCCACCACCTGGCCCTGGCAAGTTTCCATTGGCAGAAGTGATGGCCGTCTGCAACAACTCAACCTCGCTGAACTCTTGTGTGACACTCAACCATATCTTTGTGGTGAACTTGTCTTGAATGGCCTCATCATTAAAGACCTTCTTGCTGAGGGTAGTCTTACCAATTCCACCGACACCAACAATGGCAAACACCATGATGCTATCACTCTTGTCCCCTGACTCCATCATGAGCATATGGACAAGTGCCCTTGTATCATCTTCAATCTTCTCCCCGACCACACTTGATCGCTCCAGCAGTGGATTTGTCTTGCGGTTGACAGGAGGAGGGTTGGTTGTCTTTCGGTTTTGGTAGGCTTCCAGCTTGATAAAATTGAAACTACCGCCCCTCTTGGAGATTTCATCTAGCTTTTGGTTGAGCACCTTGATGCGGCTCCCGATCTCGTGGGCATGGAGGGGATGTCGCATGCAGAAGAGGAGTGGGTTAAGGCACCCCATGTCCCTGGATGGACCTTGCTCCATGACTCTGAGCTGGCACAGGTCGAGGATGTCAGTGGCGCGATACATGGCGCGCTTCAGTTCCTCCACCCACTCCCGCACACTCTCGTCTGTGATGTTCCTCTTATCGGCATCTGCAAGGACATTTTTTAGGTCCCTGAGCTTGACGCTTAGGTCATCAATCCCGCTAGAGACCCCAATCAACATGGCCACTTCTTCAATTGCCATCTCAGTGAGCATGTTGCTGACATAAGATGCCAAAGCATCCAAAACTCCTGCCATCAGCAGGAAGGATTTTGTGCTGCCAGAACGAAACAGATAAAGAAAATTACTCTTTCATTATCATAATGATCACCATACAATCCCATGAATGCTTGAAACTGAACGACATGTCATTATCTCATTTAATAATTAGAGAAAAAGGATAATAAATTCGTTCACCAATAATGTATCTGAAATGTAGTCTGATTGCAGTTATTTTCTGAATCCCTGGCAATTCAAACATGCACGCCATATACAAAGCAAAGGGTTCCCCATTTCCGAGAAAAGAACACAAAGATATTTTTTAACGACAAAGAGCTACAATTACACTGCAAGCACACCATTACTAGAAGAGAAAAATAAAGAGTAGAAAGCCCATAAATTTTCTGCATGGTAATATGGTATATACTACTCCCTCTGTCCTATAATATAAGATGCTACTAATGTACTCATATATTGGTTGTAATAACATCTTATATTATGAGATGGAAATGGAGGGAGTAGGAGCTAGTGATCTCGGCACACGGAACAAACTACAAAAAGTTAGCGAACTTAACTTCAATCAACAGAACAAGAACAGATCAGAGATGGATGGGTAAAGTTTCCTCCGGTCTGCTCTTAGTGTAACTTGTGTGGAAGCGCCAGAGGGTGGAGCTTAGACAGATGGAGAGAATTTGGAAGTTGTGTGTTGCTCAACACGAGCCTTCAAGCCAACAAATCTAATTTACAAATTTAAAACATGACTCATTTATATGCAAGTCTTACAGGTCATGCTGCTAACTAATATGATTCGACGCAAGAAGGTGTTGAAATATCTAAAAATGTATCGGTGTTAAAAAGATTCATAAAAGATGTCCGATTTGAATGGCCTTAGGTTGAAATTATTTTTCAGGAACACAAAATATCTCCAAATACAGCGTAGCCGCACGTACAATAAGCTTGCACATACTTACACACACTGCTTACCGACGCCTCGATGCCGCACGTGTTGAAAATGGCAACATTTTAACCCGATAAAAGGGAACGTTATAATCCTGGGATCCACTAAGAAACTACTTAATTCACAAAAGAGTAATAACAATGCCGAAAAAGGCTTTCGCCCCACTTTATATATAAAGCATAGACCAACAGTGCCCGATACAACCGCACTCACCCACCACACACATACACACACCCAAGGCTGGATACATAGGCGCTGAGCGCAGCAACACACGCCCTAGCACTACAAGAGCCGCCGGGGGCTTCAGCCGTGAACACCGCGAAGAAGTGAAGCCGTATATGACGAACCGTGGGCTTCAAGGTGGCGCCTTCAAAAAGGATACGACACCGGAGCGCCGCCATCGCCCGTTCCAAGGATCAGAGTTTCCCCTGGAGCAACACGACGGACAATGATAGCCGCAACGACGCCTTCAAGAAGGGAGCGATCTTCACCGTCGCCAGTCCGTCCGAAGATAGAGTAGGCTTTCACCCCGGCCAATACTCACCGCTACCGAACGCCACACCCCGGCTACCACGCTGTTGGAAATATGCCCTAGAGGCAATAATAAAAGTGTTATTATTATATTTCCTTGTTCATGATAATTGTCTTTTATTCATGCTATAACTGTATTATCCGGAAATCGTAATACACGTGTGAATACATAGACCACAATATGTCCCTAGTGAGCCTCTAGTTGACTAGCTCGTTGTGATCAACAGATAGTCATGGTTTCCTGGCTATGGACATTGGATGTCGTTGATAACGGGATCACATCATTAGGAGAATGATGTGATGGACAAGACCCAATCCTAAGCATAGCACAAGGATCGTGTAGTTCGTTTGCTAGAGCTTTGCCAATGTCAAGTATCTCTTCCTTTGACCATGAGATCGTGTAACTCCTGGATACCGTAGGAGTGCTTTGGGTGTATCAAACGTCACAACGTAACTGGGTGACTATAAAGGTGCACTACAGGTATCTCCGAAAGTATCTATTGTTTTATGCGGATCGAGACTGGGATTTGTCACTCCGTGTAAACGGAGAGATATCTCTGGGCCCACTCGGTAGGACATCATCATATGCGCAATGTGACCAAGGAGTTGATCACGGGTGTGACGCCCGGGTAATTAAGCTACAGTGAACCTCTGCTAATGATGCCACGTCACCTCAATTACTGTTCCTAATCACGTGTTAGTTCGAAACTGATTCAAATTCAAATTCAAAATCAACCAAAGAATAAAAGTTTTCAAATATTAAAACTAGAATGTTCGGAGTGAACCAAATATTGCATAGGTAATTATGGTGGAGAAAGCACACCTTTATAAAATGTTTAAACACTCTAAAATGAATAAAAAAGTAACAATAATAATCATTTATATGCTTTCAAAATGTTAAACAATTTCAAAACTATTTTGTTTCGGTGCTAAGTGGTTTGTGGCTGTGGCTTAGTTTGCAAACTCTCTTTTGGTGCCACTGTAGTATCTTACTAAAATGAGAAATAAAAGAAAACACAAAAACAGAAAACAATACAAAAGAGAAAAAAAAAGAATTAAAACCTAAAGCTAACAGAAAAAAAAATGGAAGACTCCCTCCCTGGGCCGTGGCCCAACTGGACCAGCCCACTGGCCCAGACCGGCCCCCACTCCCCCATAACCCCACTAAACCGAAACCCTAACCCCCCACTCGCTCCACTCCCTCCCCCGATTCCCCTGGATCGGGATCGATCCCCATCCCTCCTCACCCTCGCTCCTCTCGCTTCCCCCGAACCAGATCGGGACGCAACGCCCCCGCCCCCTTGCTAGACCCCGCCGCCCCTGGCGCCCGTCGCCACCACC
>NC_041385.1:24219118-24227173 GCF_002162155.2 Triticum dicoccoides
CCCCGCCCGGAGCTACCTCGCCCCCGCCGCACGAGGACCGCGTCGCCGGACTGCCTCCTCGACGCCGTCGTCCCCGCCCTCTTCCTCATCCCCCACTGCCTAGCCCCTACGCGCCCCTCCCCGTGAGCACCTCTCCTCCTCCTCCCCGCGCTGTGCCTGAACGGCGCCCCGGCACGCGCCTAGCTCCGACCCAGCCCGATGTGTCAACGGGCGCGCTCGCGCCCGCCCCCGTCCGCACACACGCCCCGTTCCGGCCATGGACTCGCGGTGACCACCGCACCCATGGCGCTCTTGCCTGCGTCGATGAGCCCCTGCTCGGGTCGTCCTGGTCCGGCCGCACCGCCCACGGCCTCGGCAAGCCCCAACCCTCCTCTTGTCGTGCTGCTGCGGCTCCGCCGCCCCCCCCCAACCGCGCTGCTGGCCCGCGCCGCGGCCAACCCCTCTCCATCGACGCCTGGCTCCGGCCGCTCCGGCCGCCGCGGCCGACGACTCCCCTGGCCGGTGCCCTGCTGCGTTGGGTCAGGGGCTCGGCCCGCTAACGGGCGCCCCGTAGCCTCCTGCACCCGCGCGCCCATGCGCCCACACCCGTTAAGGCCCCCTGGGGCCACTGACATGGGGGCCCCAGCCCCAGAACGTTTTATTAAAAAAAAAGGAATTAAAATTAATAATAATAAAAATAATTAATTAATTAATTAATTAATTAAGGAATTAATTAAGTTAATTAATCCTAATTAGATTAATCAAATTAACTAATTAGTCTAGTTAAACTGTGATTAGTTTAGCTAAAACCTGATTAGCCTAAACAAGGTATGACAGGTGGGCCCCGCTGGACCCACACGTCAGTTTGACCAGTCAACGCCCCTGTTGACTGCTGACGTCATGATGACGTCAGCAAACACTGTTTTGGATAAGGTTGGATTTAAATGAATAAATAAAATCAGAAAATGATTTAAATCTTTAGAAAATCATATCTTTTAATCCGTAACTCGGATGAAAATACTTTCTACATGAAAGTTGCTCAGAACGACGAGACGAACCCGGATACGCAGCCCGTTCGTCCACCACACACCTCTAACATACCAAACACGCAACTTTCCCCCTCCGGTTCATCTGTCCGAAAACGCGAAACCCCGGGAATACTTTCCCGGATGTTTTCCCCCCTTCACCGGTATCACCTACTACCGCGTTAGGGCACACCGAACACCGCGTATTGCCTTGTTATATTTTGTGATGCTTTGTTTGCTCTGTATTCATTATTTCTTTCTTCCCCCTCTTCTCTCCGGTAGACTACGAGACCGACGCTGCTGCTGACCAGTTCGACTACGGAGTTGACGACCCCTCTCTCTTGCCAGAGCAACCAAGCAAGCCCCCCCCCTTGATCACCAGATATCGCCTATTCTCCTCTATACTGCTTGCATTAGAGTAGTGTAGCATGTTACTGCTTTCGTTAATCCTATTCTGATGCATAGCCTGACATTGTCGCTACATCTGTTGATACCTTACCTGCAATCCTAAATGCTTAGTATAGGATGCTAGTTTATCATTATTGGCCCTACATTCTTGTCAGTCTGCCTTGCTATACTATCGGGCCGTGATCACTTGGGAGGTGATCACGGGTATATACTATACATACATACATACTATACAGATGGTGACTAAAGTCGGGTCAGCTCATTGAGTACCCGCAAGTGATTCTGACGAGGGGGCTGAAAGGACAGGTGGCTCCATCCCGGTAGAGGTGGGCCTGGGTTCCTGACGGCCCCCGACTGTTACTTTGTGGCGAAGCGGCAGGGCAGGTTGAGACCACCTAGGAGACAGGTGGGCCTGGCCCTGTTCGGCGTTCGCGGACACTTAACACGCTTAACGAGATCTTGGTATTTGATCTGAGTCTGGCTACGAGCCTATACGCACTAACCATCTACGTGGGAGTAGTTATGGGTATCCCGACGTCGTGGTATCAGCTGAAGCACTTCGTGACGTCAGCGACTGAGCGGCGCGCGCCGGGTTGGACTGCGTTAACGCAACTTCCTTTGTAATGGAGGTTGCTAGGTCTGCTCATCGGCCGCGTACGCAACGTGCAGGTGTGCTCAGGGCGATGGGCCCAGACCCCTGCGCGCTTATGTTTAGACCGGCGTGCTGGCCTCTCCGTTGAGCCTAGGTGGGGCTGCGACGTGTTGATCTTCCGAGGCCGGGCATGACCCAGGAAAGTGTGTCCGGCCAAATGGGATCGAGCGTGTTGGGTTATGTGGTGCACCCCTGCAGGGAAGTTAATCTATTCGAATAGCCGTGATCTTCGGTAACAGGACGACTTGGAGTTGTACCTTGACCTTATGACAACTAGAACCGGATACTTAATAAAACACACCCTTCCAAGTTCCACAGACAACCCGGTGATCACTTTTCTACAGGGCGACGAGGAGAGGATCGCCGGGTAGGGTTATGCTATGCGATGCTACTTGGAGATGCTACTTGAAGATGCTACTTGGAGGACTTCAATCTACTCTCTCCTACATGCTGCAAGATGGAGGCTGCCAGAAGCGTAGTCTTCGACAGGATTAGCTATCCCCCTCTTATTCTGGCATTCTGCAGTTCAGTCCACTGATATGGCCTCCTTACACATATACCCATGCATATGTAGTGTAGTTCCTTGCTTGCGAGTACTTTGGATGAGTACTCACGGTTGCTTTCTCCCCCCTTTTTTCCCTTTCCTTTCTTTCTGGTTGTCGCAACCAGATGCTGGAGTCCAGGAGCCAGGAGCCAGCGTCGACGACGACTACTACATTGGAGGTGCCTACTACTACGTGCAGGCTGACGACGACGACCAGGAGTAGTTTAGGAGGATCCCAGGCAGGAGGCCTGCGCCTCTTTCGATCTGTATCCCAGTTTGTGCTAGCCTTCTTAAGGAAAACTTGTTTAACTTATGTCTGTACTCAGATATTGTTGCTTCCGCTGACTCGTCTATGATCGAGCACTTGTATTCGAGCCCTCGAGGCCCCTGGCTTGTATTATGATGCTTGTATGACTTATTTTATTTGTAGAGTTGTGTTGTGATATCTTCCCGTGAGTCCCTGATCTTGATCGTACACATTTGCGTGCATGATTAGTGTACGGTCAAATCGGGGGCGTCACAAGTTGGTATCAGAGCCGACTGCCTGTAGGAATCCCCTTTCCAACTCCTTGGCCGAAGTTGAGTCTAGCCATTGCAAAACTTTTACTAACTTGGCTGTGTGCCTTACGGGCCCACGTCGCCATTGGGTGGTATTAGGATCTTTTATTCCTCGACCTATACTCTAGGACTCTTATTTCTCTTCTATTCGGGTTAAATGATTTTTGCTAAATCTAACATTAGGATCTCGTTATCACTTTCACCCGGAGAGCCCCTTATTAATGATGATCGTCTGCGGCACGTGAAGACCCTGAAGATACTCTCCGTTGTTAACCCGAGAACTTATGTTCATCGCATTTGCAATTCCCCTTCCACCGTCTACCCTTATGGATAACTACTTGCAGTTGTTATTCTTACATTCATCCCCAGTTGGTCTTGTTATTACCAGATACCTCGAAACACTCGTCGTTGTCTCGATAATCCTTTGAGCTTATCGCCTTGCTATTCCTTGTCACCTGAATACCCCTATGGATAATTCTCGCACTTATCGAGTATCCGCTCATCCCCCAGTTGTTCATGTGTTTCACAATGGTCTTCGAAATACTATTTGATCCTCCAAAAATCCTTAATAGCTTATTGCTCTGCGATACTTGTCTGCTTGCATTATGGATGCTTTCCATATGTCTGGCAATATTCGTTAGTATCCTTAGGCATCATCATTTTGATCCTATTGATTCAGCATGTGTGCGAATGCACACAATCATCTATCAACCCTTCTAAATTATCCTTCCGGCTCAGACATTATTTTTGAACATGAGCTGGTTCTCGACCAATCAATTGCCGTCGGTTGTGCCCCTAAGTCTATTGAACTTATCCATCCTTGGTCAGAGCGTCTGCTTCTGATCCTTTGTTTTGGAAATCATAATTCCTTTGTTATCTAAGCATCAAATTATTCAGTTGTCCTATAATATGATGCCCGTGCATTCTTTCTTCCTCTGATTGAGTACCGATACTCACATCAGCTCCGTTGTGGATCGCCCGATCCATTGTTGGATTTTACCTGACAACGCCCTTCATATTCAATAACCTTGTGAGCCTTTCCTCTGATACATAATGCCTTTGGTAAATTGTATCCTCTGCTTTCTCAACCATGCTCTGCTTTCGAGCTGGTGATATCTACTATTGAAGCTTGTGGTATATATTTCCACGATAACCTGATGGGTTGAACATATGCCTTCTCTAAAACGTGTGAACCTGAAAGTTTTCACGAGTCATACACTCCTGGTATTATGCCAGATAAAATTTCAACACTACAACTTCCTCGAAAGTGAGAAGTGAATGAAAGGTTATACATTGGAGAAGTGGGAGTCGACCTTGAACTTTATGTTCATGCCCATGGACACGTTGTACATCTTCTCATCGAAGCTTCTTTTAAAACTAATTATTCCCTTGATATAAGTTCATCTTATATCTGGGGTCTGCCCTTTTACAATCGTGGTTCCGATCATGTTCTCCTTTAAATACCATTTTCGATGCAAGTGTAAGCACTTGTCTTCTGTGGATCAATACCCCGGTCCAACCTCTACTTTGATCCGTCTTCGAGTATTACCCCCCTGGTATCTCGAGATTATCTTGGAACTGCATAATTTCTTATGAGTTCTTCATCAAGTACTACATACTCACCGATTACAATTTTTCATGGGCTCGGAGTTATTGAACACTCAAAGACACCGATAACTGAACCGAGTCCGCTCTACGGTTCAACAACTCTTCAGTAAGCTTCTATAAGTACGAGTTTGTACCCGACCACGCCATTCCTAGCCTGTTTGGCTATATCATTGTCGTGCCGATTCTAACTGTGCTACCTGGTCCTTATTCTCGGAGCACCAAATTTCGACGATGAACTAACCTTACGTCGATCCTCATCGTCATATCATTTCGCCTTGAACAACAAGCTTGGTTTCGAGTTTGTGTCGTACCCTTGGCTCCAATAACCTTTCACTTCATCATCACTTTGGCTTGATGTCGTCGCCGATCGATTACATCTTCATGAACTCTCGCAACAAAGTTGTCGTGATCATCAACATTCTGAGCTCATCCAGGATATCAATTGAATTCATGATGAGAAATACCATCCTTGCCCTCGATGAATTGTATTATCGTCGACCACTTTATTGCCCTCCCACCAACACAAGCTTGTTCATGTTTGGTGTTATACCTTGAGTTCCTTGCTATCCAGCAATTGTTCTTCTTTACCTTGGAGTATTACCATCCTTTATGTCAAGAATGATCTGAGATTTGTTCCACCTCTTGAGAATTCTTGACATAGAAATACTTCTCACCATCACCATTCTTTCTTAGTCCCTGTGTTAATTCCAACAAGTGAACGGTGTTGTTTGGATTCTTTCCTTCTAGCAACCCTATTTTTGAAGTTAATGGTCGAAAGTTTATTCTTAGGCTATTGATTACTGAATCACCATTCTGACATTGGTCGTGCAACCCAACCCATATTTCGGGTGCACCTTTCAACCAATGTTTAATTGTGTATGTTTTCCTCAAGCATACATCATTATACCATTTGATCTGACAAATGTCATCTTCTTGTTCACATTATTGTGGAAATCCATCTTTTGAAAATCTCAATGAATTGTCGCTGAGTCAATCAGCCACCTCCTCACCTCTCCTTGGTTTAATGATGAACTATTGTTTCAGGAACCCGCTCCCATAGTTCATTTCCCAAGAATCTTGCAATACCATTTCAACGATTTGTGTTGCGCCTTTTCTTCTCGGACATCCTGAGTCTGAGGCATCATGACACCAATTGGATCTGAAGCTCGGTCAGATATGATGGTTGGGACAACTTTCCAAGAGTCATGATGTTGATCCTTTGATGACCCGGTAACATGATGTCATGCCTAGCACCCCCCCCCCCCGGCTGGAGGACCTATCATTATAGATTCCTTTTCAGCAAGGTTATCCATTCATCCATGAGGAAATTGTAAGACTTATTCTACAAGTTATTCCTGATGGATCCTTCGTGTTTCCAAAGTCTGATCTTCACCTGAAGACCTTGTCAATGCTATCTCGAAGCATGTCTATGGTACTCCAATTTTCAACAAGAACATTTGAAGCCCAATGTTAAATGTTTCCTGCCCAATTATCCAAACACCGCTGTATGGGTAATATCATGAAATTTCTCTCCCCTACCTAAGGAGTTTTCTACGTTATATCCTATCATGGATATCATGCCCCGCTTGTCCTAGGGAAGGATATACCCCTGTAATATGTGTGTATACACATTTTCCTCCCCATTGTTTTGATTAAACCTGGAAATCACCTTTCCTTTCCATTGGTTTATTTAAACCCTTTCTATAATCTATATGATATAAACAATAATAATTCCCTACTTGTGCAAACACCTTGGTGTACAACTCGGTCAGTAAGACCCTGTTTCTTTTGTTGATGACATTTCGGTAACCACCGATGGACGAGAACTTTGCCTATTGGTCCGCCTCGTTCAACGAGCAGGAAAATGGTTCTCTTCGTCCCTCGCCCCTGGTATCGACGTTGTTGCCAACATAATCGACAGGCTATCCTCTGACATGCCTTTCTTGCATGATCATGCAAGACGTCTCCGCCCTTCCTACTTTTAACCCACATGGTGGGCCCATAACCCACAGATCCATAGGATCGAAACCTGACTCTCCTGTACACCCTGTTGTCAAAGTTATCCCTCGTGCTTGACTTTCTATGTAATTCACGGGCCACCCGCCTGTTGATCTATTCTGTATCGGACACAATACTTATTCCTGTTGCTCTAAACCCCATTCACACTCTGTTTCAGGCAATGAACGATTGCCTATCCGCTTGAAACTTCTTATTGCACCGTCTTACTTTGCTCTCGATGTGTTTCGTTTGTTCAGCTCGAGAGATACTCATATGTTCATACTTGGGAAACCCCCAGAAGATTTCCCCTTATAAAATCCTATCGTTGTAGAAGCTGCCCCTTACCTATTCATAAGTATGATGGAGGTCCCGAAGAAAGGATGACAATTGATCATGGTGACTAGAAGCACTGAAATGAAGACATCAACGAAGTGGATCAACCTCTTAGAAAGGGCAGCCAAGACCGAGAAGACTCGTTAGGTTTTTCGCTACCAACACCTTCGCCCCTTACTCCACCGCTTAAATCTCGGGACGAGATTTCTTGTAGTGGAGGAGAATTGTGACGCCCGGGTAATTAAGCTACAATGAACCTCTGCTAATGATGCCACGTCACCTCGATTACTGTTCCTAATCACGTGTTAGTTCGAAACTGATTCAAATTCAAATTCAAAATCAACCAAAGAATAAAAGTTTTCAAATATTAAAACTAGAATGTTCGGAGTGAACCAAATATTGCATAGGTAATTATGGTGGAGAAAGCACACCTTTATAAAATGTTTAAACACTCTAAAATGAATAAAAAAGTAACAATAATAATCATTTATATGCTTTCAAAATGTTAAACAATTTCAAGACTATTTTGTTTCGGTGCTAAGTGGTCTGTGGCTGTGGCTTAGTTTGCAAACTCTCTTTTGGTGCCACTGTAGTATCTTACTAAAATGAGAAATAAAAGAAAACACAAAAACAGAAAACAATACAAAAGAGAAAAAAAAAAGAATTAAAACCTAAAGCTAACAGAAAAAAAAATGGAAGACTCCCTCCCTGGGCCGTGGCCCAACTGGACCAGCCCACTGGCCCAGACCGGCCCCCACTCCCCCATAACCCCACTAAACCGAAACCCTAACCCCCCACTCGCTCCACTCCCTCCCCCGATTCCCCTGGATCGGGATCGATCCCCATCCCTCCTCACCCTCGCTCCTCTCGCTTCCCCCGAACCAGATCGGGACGCAACGCCCCCGCCCCCTTGCTAGACCCCGCCGCCCCTGGCGCCCGTCGCCACCACC
>NC_041385.1:24228923-24270336 GCF_002162155.2 Triticum dicoccoides
TGCTTGCATTAGAGTAGTGTAGCATGTTACTGCTTTCGTTAATCCTATTCTGATGCATAGCCTGACATTGTCGCTACATCTGTTGATACCTTACCTGCAATCCTAAATGCTTAGTATAGGATGCTAGTTTATCATCATTGGCCCTACATTCTTGTCAGTCTGCCTTGGTATACTATCGGGCCGTGATCACTTGGGAGGTGATCACGGGTATATACTATACATACATACATACTATACAGGTGGTGACTAAAGTCGGGTCAGCTCATTGAGTACCCGCAAGTGATTCTGACGAGGGGGCTGAAAGGACAGGTGGCTCCATCCCGGTAGAGGTGGGCCTGGGTTCCCGACGGCCCCCGACTGTTACTTTGTGGCGGAGCGGCAGGGCAGGTTGAGACCACCTAGGAGACAGGTGGGCCTGGCCCTGTTCGGCGTTCGCGGACACTTAACACGCTTAACGAGATCTTGGTATTTGATCTGAGTCTGGCTACGAGCCTATACGCACTAACCATCTACGTGGGAGTAGTTATGGGTATCCCGACGTCGTGGTATCAGCTGAAGCACTTCGTGACGTCAGCGACTGAGCGGCGCGCGCCGGGTTGGACTGCGTTAACGCAACTTCCTTTGTAATGGAGGTTGCTAGGTCTGCTCACCGGCCGCGTACGCAACGTGCAGGTGTGCTCAGGGCGATGGGCCCAGACCCCTGCGCGCTTAGGTTTAGACCGGCGTGCTGGCCTCTCCGTTGAGCCTAGGTGGGGCTGCGACGTGTTGATCTTCCGAGGCCGGGCATGACCCAGGAAAGTGTGTCCGGCCAAATGGGATCGAGCGTGTTGGGTTATGTGGTGCACCCCTGCAGGGAAGTTAATCTATTCGAATAGCCGTGATCTTCGGTAACAGGACGACTTGGAGTTGTACCTTGACCTTATGACAACTAGAACCGGATACTTAATAAAACACACCCTTCCAAGTTCCACAGACAACCCGGTGATCACTTTTCTACAGGGCGACGAGGAGAGGATCGCCGGGTAGGGTTATGCTATGCGATGCTACTTGGAGATGCTACTTGAAGATGCTACTTGGAGGACTTCAATCTACTCTCTCCTACATGCTGCAAGATGGAGGCTGCCAGAAGCGTAGTCTTCGACAGGATTAGCTATCCCCCTCTTATTTTGGCATTCTGCAGTTCAGTCCACTGATATGGCCTCCTTACACATATACCCATGCATATGTAGTGTAGTTCCTTGCTTGCGAGTACTTTGGATGAGTACTCACGGTTGCTTTCTCCCCCCTTTTTTCCCTTTCCTTTCTTTCTGGTTGTCGCAACCAGATGCTGGAGTCCAGGAGCCAGGAGCCAGCGTCGACGACGACTACTACATTGGAGGTGCCTACTACTACGTGCAGGCTGACGACGACGACCAGGAGTAGTTTAGGAGGATCCCAGGCAGGAGGCCTGCGCCTCTTTCGATCTGTATCCCAGTTTGTGCTAGCCTTCTTAAGGCAAACTTGTTTAACTTATGTCTGTACTCAGATATTGTTGCTTCCGCTGACTCGTCTATGATCGAGCACTTGTATTCGAGCCCTCGAGGCCCCTGGCTTGTATTATGATGCTTGTATGACTTATTTTATTTGTAGAGTTGTGTTGTGATATCTTCCCGTGAGTCCCTGATCTTGATCGTACACATTTGCGTGCATGATTAGTGTACGGTCAAATCGGGGGCGTCACAACGGGATGATGTGTTACGGAACGAGTAAAGTGACTTGCCGGTAACGAGATTGAACAGGGTATAAGGATACCGACGATCGAATCTCGGGCAAGTAAAATACCGCTAGACAAAGGGAATTGAATACATGATTGATTAAGTCCTTGACATCGTGGTTCATCCGATGAGATCATCGTGGAACATGTGGGAGCCAACATGGGTATCCAGATCCCGCTGTTGGTTATTGACCGGAGAACGTCTCAGTCATGTCTGCATGTCTCCCGAACCCGTAGGGTCTACACACTTAAGGTTCGATGACGCTAGGGTTATAAAGGAAGCTTGTATGTGGTTACCGAATGTTGTTCGGAGTCCCGGATGAGATCCCGGACGTCACGAGGATTTCCGGAATGGTCCGGAGGTAAAGATTTATATATAGGAAGTCCTGTTTCGGCCATCGGGACAAGTTTCGGGGTCATCGGTGTTGTACCGGGACCACCGGAAGGGTCCCGGGGGCCCACCGGGTGGGGCCACCTGCCCCGGGGGGCCACATGGGCTGTAGGGGGTGCGCCTTGGCCTACATGGGCCAAGGGCACCAGCCCCAAGAGGCCCATGCACCTAGGGAACCCTAGAGGGAAGAGTCCTCAAAGGGGAAGGCACCTCCGAGGTGCCTTGGGGAGGATGGACTCCTCCCCCCCTCTTGGCCGCACCCCAAAACCCATCTAGGGCTGGCCGCCGCCCCTAGGGGGTGGGAAAACCCTAAAGGGGGCGCAGCCCCCTTCCCCCCTATATATATTGAGGCATGGGGCTGCCCATAACACGCGATTTGATCTCTCGTTGGTGCAGCCCTGCCTCTCCCTCCTCCTCCTCTTCCATGGTGCTTAGCGAAGCCCTGCTGGATTGCCACGCTCCTCCATCACCACCACGCCGTTGTGCTGCTGCTGGATGGAGTCTTCCTCAACCTCTCCCTCTCTCCTTGCTGGATCAAGGCGTGGGAGACGTCACCGGGCTGTACGTGTGTTGAACGCGGAGGTGCCGTCCGTTCGGCACTAGGATCATCGGTGATCTGAATCACGACGAGTACGACTCCATCAACCCCGTTCACTTGAACGCTTCCGCTTAGCGATCTACAAGGGTATGTAGATGCACTCTCTTTCTACTCGTTGCTGGTCTCTCCATAGATAGATCTTGGTGATACGTAGGAAATTTTTTGAATTTCTGCTACGTTCCCCAACAGTGGCATCATGAGCTAGGTCTATTGCGTAGATTCTTTGCACGAGTAGAACACAAAGTAGTTGTGGGCGTTGATGTTGTTCAATATGCTTACCGTTACTAGTCCAATCTTGTTTTGACGGTATTGTGGGATGAAGCGGCCCGGACCAACCTTACACGTACTCTTACGTGAGACAGGTTCCACCGATTGACATGCACTTAGTGCATAAGGTGGCTAGCGGGTGCCAGTCTCTCCCACTTTAGTCGGAACGGATTCGATGAAAAGGGTCCTTATGAAGGATAAATAGCAATTGGCATATCACGTTGTGGTTTTGCGTAGGTAAGAAACGTTCTTGCTAGAAACCCATAGCAGCCACGTAAAACATGCAACAACAATTAGAGGACGTCTAACTTGTTTTTGCAGGGTATGCTATGTGATGTGATATGGCCAAAAGGATGTGATGAATGATATATGTGATGTATGAGATTGATCATGTTCTTGTAATAGGATTCACGACTTGCATGTCGATGAGTATGACAACCGGCAGGAGCCATAGGAGTTGTCTTTATTTTTTGTATGACCTGCGTGTCATTGAAGAACGCCATGTAACTTACTTTACTTTATTGCTAAACGCGTTAGCCATAGAAGTAGAAGTAGTCGTTGGCGTGACAACTTCATGAAGACACGATGATGGAGATCATGATGATGGAGATCATGGTGTCATGCCGGTGACAAGATGATCATGGAGCCCCGAAGATGAAGATCAAAAGGAGCAAAATGATATTGGCCATATCATGTCACTATTTGATTGCATGTGATGTTTATCATGTTTATGCATCTTGTTTACTTAGGACGACGGTAGTAAATAAGATGATCCCTTACAAAAATTTCAAGAAGTGTTCTCCCCTAACTGTGCACCGTTGCTACAGTTCGTCGCTTCTAAGCACCACGTGATGATCGGGTGTGATGGATTCTTACGTTCACATACAACGGGTGTAAGACAGTTTTACACAGCGAAAACACTTAGGGTTAACTTGACGAGCCTAGCATGTGCAGACATGGCCTCGGAACACGGAGACCGAAAGGTCGAGCATGAGTCGTATAGTAGATACGATCAACATGAAGATGTTCACCGACGTTAACTAGTCCGTCTCACATGATGATCGGACACGGCCTAGCTGACTCGGATCATGTAATCACTTAGATGACCAGAGGGATGTCTATCTGAGTGGGATTTCATAAGATGAACTTAATTATCTTAAACATAGTCAAAAGACCCTTTGCAAATTATGTCGTAGCTCGCGCTTTAGTTCTACTGTTTTAGATATGTTCCTAGAGAAAATATAGTTGAAAGTTGATAGTAGCAATTATGCGGACAGTAGAAAGCTTATGTCCTTAATGCACCGCTCAGTGTGCTGAACCCCAACGTCGTTTGTCGATGTTGCGAACATCGGACATACACGTTTTGATAACTACGTGATAGTTCAATTAAATGGTTTAAGTAGAGGCACCAAAGACGTTTTCGAAACGTCGCGGAACATATGAGATGTTTCGAGGGCTGAAATTGGGATTTCAGGCTCGTGCCCACGTCAAGAGGTATAAGACCTCCAACGATTTTCTTAGCCTGCAAACTAAGGGAGAAAAGCTCAATCGTTGAGCTTGTGCTCAGATTGTCTGAGCACAACAATCACTTGAATCGAGTGGGAGTTGATCCTCCAGATGAGATAGTGATGTTTCCCCAAAGTCATTGCCACCAAGCTGCTAGAGCTTCGTGATTAACTATAACATATCAAGGATAGATATGATGATCCTTGAAATATTCATGATGTTTGACACCGCGAAAGTAGAAATCAAGAAGGAGCATCAATTGTTGATGGTTGGTGAAACCACTAGTTTCAAGAAGGGCAAGGGAACAAAGGGGTACTTCATGAAACGGCAATTCAGCTGCTGCTCTAGTGAAGAAACCCAAGGTTGAACCCAAACCCGAGACTAAGTGCTTCTGTAATAAGGGGAACAACCACTGGAGCAGCATTACCCTAGATACTTGGTAGATGAGAAGGCTGGCAAGGTCGATAGAAGTATATTGGATATACATTATGTTAATGTGTACTTTACTAGTACTCCTAGTAGCACCAGGGTATTGGATACCGGTTCGGTTGCTAAGTGTTAGTAACTCGAAATAAAAGCTACGGAATAAACGGAGACTAGCTAAAGGTGAGCTGACGATATATGTTGGAAGTGTTTCCAAGGTTGATATGATCAAGCATCGCACGCTCCCTCTACCACCGAGATTCGTGTTTGCGTTGAGCATAGACATGATTGGATAATGTCTATCGCAATACGGTTATTCATTTAAGGAGAATAATGGTTACTCTATTTTTGAATAATACCTTCAATGGTCTTGCACCTAAAGGAATGGTTTATTGAATCTCGGTCGTAGTGATACACATTTTCATGCCAAAAGATATAAGATAGTAATGATAGTACCACTTACTTGTGGCACTGCCATGTAAGTCATAATGGTATAAAACGCATGAAGAAGCTCCATGTTGATGGATCTTTGGACTCACTCGTTTTGAAAAGTTTGAGACATGCGAACCATGTCTATTGGTGTATACGCATGAAGAAACTCCATGCAAATGGACCGTTTGAACTCACTTGATTTTGAATCACTTGAGACATGCAAATCATACCACATGGGCAAGATGACTGAAAGCCTCGTTTTAGTAAAGACGGAACAAGATAGCAACTCGTTGGAAGTAACACATTTTGATGTGTGCAGTCCAATGAGTGCTGAGGCATGCAGTGAATATCGTTATGTTCTTACTTCACAGATGATTTGAGTAGATGTTGAGTATATTTACTTGATGAATCACGAGTCTGAATTATTGAAAGGTTCAAGTAATTTCAGTGTGAAGTTGGAAGATCGTCGTGATAAGAGGATAAAAATATCTATGATATGATCATAGAGATGAATATCTGAGTTATGAGTTTTGGCACACAATTAAGACATTGTGGAAATTGTTTCGCAATTAATACCGCCTGGAACACCATAATGTGATGGTGTGTCCGAACATCATAGTTGCACCCTATTGGATATGGTGCGTACCATGATGTCTCTTATCGAATTACCACTATCATTCATGGGTTAGGCATTAGAGACAACCACATTCACTTTAAATAGGGCACCACGTAATTCCGTTGAGATGACACCGTATGAATTATGGTTTAGAGAAACCTAAGTTGTCGTTTCTTAAAGGTTTGGGGCTGCGACGCTTATATGAAAAGGTTTCAGGTTGATAAGCTCGAACCCAAAGCGGATAAAATGCATCTTCATAGGAAACCCAAAACAGTTGGGTATACCTCCTAATTCAGATCCGAAAGCAATATGGATTGTTTCTTGAATCGGGTCCTTTCTCGAGGAAAGGTTTCTCTCGAAAGAGTTGAGTGGGAGGACGGTGGAGACTTGATGAGGTTATTGAACCGTCTCTTCAACTAGTGTGTGGCAGGCCACAGGAAGTTGTTCCTGTGGCACCTACACCAATTGAAGTGGAAGCTTATGATATTGATCATGAAACTTCGGATCAAGTCACTACCAAACCTCGTAGGACGACAAGGACACGTACTACTTCGGAGTGGTAAGGTGATCCTGTCTTGAAGGTCATGTTGCTAGACAACAATGAACCTACGAGCTATGGAGAAGCGATGGTGGGCCCGAATTCCGACAAATGGTTAGAAGCCATAAAATCCGAGAACGGATCCATGGACTTTTGATGGACTTGCCCGATGATCGGCAATCCATTAAGATAAATGGATCTTTAAGAAGAAGACGGACGTGGATGGTAATGTCACCGTCTATGAGGCTCGACTTGTGGCGAAGAGTTTTTCACAAGTTCAAGGAGTTGACTACGATGAGATTTTCTCATCCGTAGCGATGCTTAAGTCCGTCGGATTCATGTTAGCATTAGCTGTATTTATGAAATCTGGCAGATGGATATCAAAACGAGTTTCCTTACCAGTTTTCGTGAGGAAAGGTTGTATGTAATACAATCAAAAGGTTTTGTCGATCCTAAGGATGCTAAAAGGTATGCTAGCTCCAGCGATCCTTCTAAGGACTGGAGTAAGCATCTCGGAGTTGGAATATACGCTTTGATAAGATGATCAAAGATTTTGGGTCTATACAAAGTTTATGAGAAACTTGTATTTCCAAAGAAGTGAGTGGGAGCACTATAGAATTTCTGATGAGTATATGTTGTTGACATATTGTTGATCAGAAATGATGTAGAATTTCTAGAAAGCATATAGGGTTATTTGAAAGGTGTTTTTCAATAGAAAACCTGGATTAAGCTACTTGAACATTAAGCATCAAGATCTATAAGGATAGATCAAAACGCTTAATGGTACTTTCAAATGAGCACATACCTTGACATGATCTTGAAGGTGTTCAAGATGGACCGGTCAAAGAAGGAGTTCTTGCCTGAGTTGTAAGGTACGAAGTTAAGACTTAAAGCTCGACCACGGCAGAAAAGAGAGAAAGGACGAAGGTCGTCCCCTATGCTTAAGACATAGGCTCTACAGTATGCTATGCTGTGTACCGCACCTGAAGTGTGCCTTGCCATGAGTCAGTCAAGGGGTACAAGAGTGATCCAAAAATGGATCATAGGACAGCGGTCAAAGTTATCCTTAGTAACTAGTGGACTAAGGAATTTTTCTCGATTATGGAGGTGGTAAAAGAGTTCGTCGTAAAGGTTACGTCGATGCAAGCTTAACACCTATCCGGGTAGCTCTAAGAAGAGATACCGGATACGTATTATGGGGAAACAATTTAGAATAGCTCCAAGTAGAACAGTTATTTGGAATAGCTCCAAATAGAGCGTGGTAGCTACATCTAGGAGATGACATAGAGATTTGTAAAGCACACACGGATCTGAAAGGTTCGGACCCGTTGACTAAAACCTCTCTCACAAGAAACATGATCAAACCTAAAACTCTTGGGTATTAGTCACATGGCGATGTGACCTGTGAGTGTTAATCACATGGCGATGTGAACTAGATTATTGACTCTAGTGCAAGTGGGAGACTGTTGGAAATATGCCCTAGAGGCAATAATAAAAGTGTTATTATTATATTTCCTTGTTCATGATAATTGTCTTTTATTCATGCTATAACTGTATTATCCGGAAATCGTAATACACGTGTGAATACATAGACCACAATATGTCCCTAGTGAGCCTCTAGTTGACTAGCTCGTTGTGATCAACAGATAGTCATGGTTTCCTGGCTATGGACATTGGATGTCGTTGATAACGGGATCACATCATTAGGAGAATGATGTGATGGACAAGACCCAATCCTAAGCATAGCACAAGGATCGTGTAGTTCGTTTGCTAGAGCTTTGCCAATGTCAAGTATCTCTTCCTTTGACCATGAGATCGTGTAACTCCTGGATACCGTAGGAGTGCTTTGGGTGTATCAAACGTCACAACGTAACTGGGTGACTATAAAGGTGCACTACAGGTATCTCCGAAAGTATCTATTGTTTTATGCGGATCGAGACTGGGATTTGTCACTCCGTGTAAACGGAGAGGTATCTCTGGGCCCACTCGGTAGGACATCATCATATGTGCAATGTGACCAAGGAGTTGATCACGGGATGATGTGTTACGGAACGAGTAAAGTGACTTGCCGGTAACGAGATTGAACAGGGTATAAGGATACCGACGATCGAATCTCGGGCAAGTAAAATACCGCTAGACAAAGGGAATTGAATACGGGATTGATTAAGTCCTTGACATCGTGGTTCATCCGATGAGATCATCGTGGAACATGTGGGAGCCAACATGGGTATCCAGATCCCGCTGTTGGTTATTGACCGGAGAACGTCTCAGTCATGTCTGCATGTCTCCCGAACCCGTAGGGTCTACACACTTAAGATTCGATGACGCTAGGGTTATAAAGGAAGCTTGTATGTGGTTACCTAATGTTGTTCGGAGTCCCGGATGAGATCCCGGACGTCACGAGGAGTTCCGGAATGGTCCTGAGGTAAAGATTTATATATAGGAAGTCCTGTTTCGGCCATCGGAACAAGTTTCGGGGTCATCGGTGTTGTACCGGGACCACCGGAAGGGTCCCGGGGGCCCACCGGGTAGGTCCACCTGCCCCGGGGGGCCACATGGGCTGTAGGGGGTGCGCCTTGGCCTACATGGGCCAAGGACACCAGCCCCAAGAGGCCCATGCGCCTAGGGAACCCTAGAGGGAAGAGTCCTCAAAGGGGAAGGCACCTCCGAGGTGCCTTGGGGAGGATGGACTCCTCCCCCCCTCTTGGCCGCACCCCAAAACCCATCTAGGGCTGGCCGCCGCCCCTAGGGGGTGGGAAAACCCTAAAGGGGGCGCAGCCCCCTTCCCCCCTATATATATTGAGGCATGGGGCTGCCCATAACACGCGATTTGATCTCTCGTTGGTGCAGCCCTGCCTCTCCCTCCTCCTCTCCCATGGTGATTAGCGAAGCCCTGCTGGATTGCCACGCTCCTCCATCACCACCACGCCGTTGTGCTACTGCTGGATGGAGTCTTCCTCAACCTCTCCCTCTCTCCTTGCTGGATCAAGGCGTGGGAGACGTCACCGGGCTGTACGTGTGTTGAACGCGGAGGTGCCGTCCGTTCGGCACTAGGATCATCGGTGATCTGAATCACGACGAGTACGACTCCATCAACCCCGTTCACTTGAACGCTTCCGCTTAGCGATCTACAAGGGTATGTAGATGCACTCTCTTTCTACTCGTTGCTGGTCTCTCCATAGATAGATCTTGGTGATACGTAGGAAATTTTTTGAATTTCTGCTACGTTCCCCAACACACGCCACCCACACGGCCGTGGCAGCCGGGCAACACCGAGGCACGAGCTCTGCCCATGAGCACCGCGCCGCCAACACCAGGGCCGCCACCCCGGAGACCAAGACCTTGACACCAAGTCCCCCGAGCCCCATCGCTAACCCAACCGCAGAAACGAGCGGAAAGGATCCGCCTTTCGCACCCCTGGCCGGTCCCATCGCCGAGACCAAATAGGCCGGCCACCAAGCCTCCATCGAGCCGTCCTGCTACACCGGGCGCGAGACGAGCGCAGTCCTGCCGCCGGGCGCGGGACGGGCCGGTCCTGTTGCCGGGCGCGAGACGAGCGCAGTCCTGCTGCCGGGCGCGAGACGAGCGCAGTCATGCTGCCGGGCGCGAGATGGGCCGGTCCTGCTACCGGGCGCGAGACCAGCTCCGTCCTCGACACCGGGTGCAAGACGGTCGATGACCGCAACTGGAAGAAGGCCAGCTCTCCGGCGAGAGAAACGGACGGACGCCAAGGAGAGGAGTCAACGGCCGATACAGGCAGCCTACAGACGAGCCGATGCCAGAAAAATCTGGCCGCCGCCGCAGTCAACCTGCCACCAGCACATTACCTGCGCCACCACGCCCTGGTCAGCACCACTCGACACCCCGCCACCCCGTACCGGAGCAGCGCGAACACCGGCCGCTACACCACCACCTCCATGGGGTCGCCGGCCACCCCCGCCATCGAAGATCCGCACATCCACCGGATCTGGGCCGGGATGCCTAGATCCGCCGCCAGCACGACCGTGCCCACCAGATCCCACGGGCCGCTGGTGGGTAGGGGAGGAGGAGTCGCCGGGGGGCCATAAGGGCGCCGGGCGGAGCGCCGGAGCAAGAGTCGGCCGGGACCCGACGCCGCGGGCAGGAGGAAGGCAGCCCGCGACGCCATCCATCCGCGCGCAGGAAGAAAACAGCCCCGCCGCCGCCTCGGCCACGCGGCCTTTGGCCGACGGCGCCCTCGACGGCGGCGAGGGAGGGGGAGAGGGGGTGGAGGGCCTGAGGGGGGCACGATGGTTGCCTCCCGACGGCGCTCGCGGGAGCGCCTCGGGAGGGAGAGCTGCCTCCACGGGGACCCTTGGTGAGGTCTTTGGGTAATAACAATTACAGTTAGCCGTCTATATAAAGCTTTTGTATAGACACCAAGTCAGCAGATGCTTGTGTGTGTTGAAAGGTTCAGCAAGCAGATACAAACACAACAAGATCTCTGAAGGTGATAATTAATTTCCAAGAAGAAAACGCAACACCGATACTGAGGTCAAACCTATATATACCTGTGACATTCATGAACGAACTTGTACACAGATAAATCAGAACATATACTATATTTTTCAAAAAATTGAGGGATCTGAACGTATATTGTTGACAGACAGTGGTATAAAAAGTTCCTTTTTTAATCAATTTTGATTTTTGAATACACATACTGTAAGGTATAAGAACAAAGTCAAAAGGTGCAGATCTAGAACTTGGCTTGCATCGCAAAGGATTCAGAATCCTGAAGGCGCCTCGCTGTGGCCGCGGGGCAGCGCGCTGCGCGGCTGCTGCATCGCGCCGCGGATATGCAACGTGAACCCTTGGACCAGTCCGGTGTTCCCGCCGCACCTACGCGGGCTGTGCCCGCCCAACGACGACCCGCCGTGGCGGGTAGCGCTGAAGCGAAATGGCGCGGGGTTGGACCGGAGGCTGTCCGACGAGGACGCGGGCAGAAGCACATCCGCGGCGGGCTGGTGCTGCGGGGGGCTCTGGGCCAAGCGAAGCTAGGGCCGGGCGGGGGAAGGTGGTGGCGAGTAAAATTTTAGATTTGCGGAGGATATGTTGAGGAACACAGGGAACATATTTCAGGTTACTTAACAAGAAAAGAAAACTATGCCCGGAAATTTTAACTTAGTGCCACGAAGGTTTCTTGAAATGAAACCATATATGGTTTCCGCAAACAAAACAAAAAGAAACCAGAGAATTGCTCTCTTGTCAAAAAGGAAAATAAGTAGCCACAAAAAAGCTTCAAGATCAGACATCAGATATTTGGGAGAGAGAGTGGATGGAGATAGAGCGAGCTGAAATTACCTTGAATCTGTTGGAGAGATGAAGAGTGGGCAAATGGGTGGGTTGATCTTGTTGCCGGCTTGTTCTATGGCAGCTTGTGGAAATGGGAAAGGACGTTGATGTAGACGAATGTGAAATATATGCACGTTACCTTGCAAAAAGAAAGGAAAAAAAAAACGATATGCAAGTTGACCTAGTTAAACAGCCCGGGTAGGTGAGTGGGAAACTAAGTAATTCATGTCTTCCACTTGCACGGTCTTACCGTGTGATCATCGAGCGATTAGTTTTCTTTGAGGGGGGTTATGTACCTTCTTCTAAGTAGAGGTAAGGATATAAATCATCATTTCCCGCAGCAAAAAAGATATAAGTCGTCATATAACATAGTTTTCATTCAGAAGTTGCTCACCACACATATATGCCGTGTGGTCATCGAACGATTAATTGATGCCATCATGTTACATTTCAACTAGACTAATTGTCTTACTTTTTCTTAGTCCGAGACTCGGTCACGATAAAAAAAGTTTGAAAACGGATGGACGACTGACTCTGATCTGGTTGGACCGAAGGCAGCATATATAATCATGGATCAACACGACCGATTAATCTGTAGGGCCATACGGAGTACGTTTATAAATCTGCCAAAGTGATTAATCTATCTGTTTGGGGATCTTTTTCTCACCAGATGACCCATTCCTTGAGATGCACGCAACATTGAGTTTATGTTCTACGATTGACTTTTACAAGCTTACCATATGACGAGCAGCTTAACGTAGCTCGCAAGCTGAACTTCAAAGTTGTATGATGCACGAGCAATCGCCAATAAACTCTTTGTTGACAACTCTTTAATTTTTATGAAAACCAACACACAAAATGTTGAATGTTTGAAACCAATATTTGATCAATATAGGGCAACTAGTTAGCGTGGACAAATCAAGTATCTTCTTCAGCTCTAGCACCCGTGTCAATATGACGCCCCGGGTGTATTTCTACCCTTGGTAATGTAATAATGGCAGAAGCTATGCATGACAAATATGTGTTCATCCCGGCGACATTGGATTCGACAAATATTTGATGCACCATTTAATCCAGAGGTTAAATGGTTGAAAAGAAAGATATGTCTATCTTCAGCACGCAATGAAGTTCTCATAAAAGTCGGTAGCACAAGCAATACCAACCTATGCTATCTCGGTTTTAAGAACTCGTATAAAAATTTGCAAAGGTATATAAGATGTGATGTCACGTTTTTGTGGGGTGATGATGCACACCACAAAAGGATGGATTGATTCACTTGGTAGAAAATTTGTATTCTAAAGAAGAAATGAGGGTTTTTTGCGCGTGGTAATACGCGTCTTATTTATAAAATAAAGATTCAGTTACAAGACACGTAAGCACCGACTTTATAAGACTGAAAGGATAGTATAATCCTATAAAAAAACCAGTGCATGTTCCTCTCCTTCGACACCACCGAAGCGGCCACCAAAGGAAAAGAAAATAGATCACCTCTTCACCCAAGCTCGACGCAGCTCCATCACTGATCAGCAGCTTTAAGGACCTCGAAAGTAGTTTGACAGAAGCAAGACCATTGCCGTTGAAAGAATCAAACCGGGGCAACATGTCCCCGGACACGCCATCGAACTCTAGTTCTGACACCCCGCACGACAACGACGTCGAAGAAGGAAACCAGAACTGTCAGCCACCAACCACAAACCCAGCACGTGATGCACCATCTTCCAGCTGTCACTTGCGCAGACAATTGTCTGCGCGTACTCCTGGACGATAAAACCTCCCTGCTCCACCATGGCGTCAGAGACAACGCCACATCAACGGGGACAGAGCAGAAGAAGAGACACACCTGATGGAGTCACCGCCGCCGCCTCGTCGACACCATCCATGAATCCTAACACCGTCGATCTGAAGGATCGGCAATCACACGATGCCATCGACTCCGAGACGCCGTCATGAAAGGCACCGCTGATGTGAGAGCGGAGCTGAGGCAGATTTATTCGTACGGGCGCCGCTCCCACCACCCCAACGGCGCACCAAGGTCTACAAATCCAAAACCTAACTATAGAGCGGAGGAACGGGGTCCCCCCGCCCTCCTGCCGCCGGAGCAGCCGAAGGGAGTGGGGGCCAACGCCCAGGCCGGCTGAGATCGGAGGAAGAAAATCGCCTCCCTAGTCGCCTGACATGGCGGCGGCTAGGGTAGGGAAGAGACATGCCACGTAAAAAATGACCTGCCTCGAAGAAATGAGGTATTCCAATCAATTTGCACTTCATGTGCAGTACAACCTGTACGGCTGTACCCCTATGCATCCTGTACACGAGAAAAAAACTAAAAAGAAAAAAAGGAAGCTAAAAAAATAACTGAGAAAAAAAACAACTGTAACTTCTCCGAGCGTCGCGAATTCCTATTCAGCGCTTGTGGCATCACGTACTTTGTGTTTCGAACAATGGCGCCCAGCCGATCGTTGGAATTAAATGGGCCGGCCCATCTAGTGCGCCGTTTTCTTCCGATTTTGTGACACTTCCAGAAGCTTCTGGTTGTTTCTTTCTTGGTTTTGTGTTCTTTGGTGTTTTCATTCGATCTATTTTTCAGTTTCTTCTTTTTCTTTTCTTTCTATTTTTACTTTATTTATTTTTTCTCTTTCCTATTTCCTTTTTCTTTATTTTTCTTTTCTTTTTTTGAACTTTTAAAATTTGAAAAGTTTTTCCAATTCGTGAACTTCCTCAAATTCGTGTATATTTCTCAGTTTTTGTTAAGTTTTCTAAATCCATGATATTTTTTAAAACAAGTTTGAACCCTTTTGATTTTTTTAAAATTCATGAACTTTCAACAAATTCGTGTACTTTTTCAGTTTTTTGAAAAATGCCAATTTTTTTATTGTCCAAATTTTGTGACCTTTTTTCAAATATTTGAACCTTTTCCCAAATTCGTGAACAATTTTCTATTCCACGAACATTTTTATATTCATCAATATTTTGTCAAAAATCATCAGTCAAAATCATGAACTTTTTTCAAATTCACAAACATTATCCACATTCGTTAGGCGAAGTGTTTCTCTACATAAACAACATTTATTTTCCATCTTCTACTTGTTCAAAACAATCATTCATATATTGATAAACACATGAACTTATAACATACTTTCTCCGTCCGAAATTACTTGTCGCTCAAACAGATGTATCTCATACATCCGCTTGAGCGATAAATAATTTGGGATAGAGGGAGTACTTACAACGCGGACCCTCAAACCACCCGCAATCGTTTAGATCATGAGGTTCAGATATGTTTTGCCATCCAACGCGGGCCTGCATTGGTCCGTAGGTTGGTCCGCACGTGCTTTTTCCCGCAAACTGGGGCTTTGCACATATCTGGATCGCTGTCACGTCCAATCCTAAATATTCTGGCCCACCAAAAACCCCTCCCGTGCCCGCACACTTCCCCGCCCGAAGTCGGTCAACGTCACTCCAGAGCACAAATGCCGCATTCATGCAGGCACAGAGCAACCCGACCTCTCACCGCACTTCGGCATCAAAACGGCCCATCGGCTGGGAGTCGCCTCCCAATGCAAGTGACTGCCCCGCGTTCAAACTACAGCCCGTTCGTTTGCCTGCCTACATTAAACATGTGTGCGGTTACCAAGGAACAGCTAGCCGGCGCCACCCGTCCGTCCCTCTACAGCCCGCCATTAATCACGTCGTCTGTTGCCCTGCCACGCCCCGCTATATAAACCGCAGGCTCGGCCATGGCCGCATCCATCATTCTCCGCCTTCTTCCTCCTCGTTGCACCACGTATGCCATGGCGTTCTCGAGTTCCAAAGCCGTCTGGGACAACATACAGTGGTCGGCGTTGCGTACATCCCAATGGAAGACGTGGCCGAGGACGAGCCGGCACCACCCACCTCGCAAGTGCATGCCGGCATCACCATGGGCGAGGCCCGTGCCCACTACACATACATGCGGCGGGAAGAGCGGGAGGCCAAGTTCCGGCAGGCCCAGTCCCGACGAGGCCTACTACCTTGGGTTCCTTGACGAGAAGCAGCGCGCAAAGGCACAACTCGCTGACGACAAGACCGTAGTGTCCGATGTGGGTGTGGCCGAGTAGGAGGTGTTGGTCGACTCCTACCGCACCGCCTGTGAAATCCACTGCGACCGATGACGGTACATCCGGTATCAGGCGAATTTATAGGCCGCCTACAAGGAGATGGACGAGGCGGCGGATGCGGTGCTCGGCAAGAGCAACGACAAGGAGGACATAGACAACTCCGCCATTGTCGTGCCACCAACGTCACAACCACCAAGTCAGCACCTCCGTGAGTGCCGCCGGCAACAAGGAAGAGTAGAGCCTGGGAGGTCGCTGGGGCTCGGGTGCAGGAAGGCCACCGCTCCTTCCCTCCTGTTGAAGCCAAGCTTGATGGTCTCAACATCGTCAGCCCATTAGCCGCTTGGTGGCGAAGTGAAGGCGGACAACTTCATTTCCCGCGGCTCATGGCTGCGGAGATGGAGGTTGTGGAGGCAGAGCTGGAGACTGCGAAGGCGGAGTTGTCGCTTCATTTCAAGGTGCTCACACCCAGACGCTGGTGATCATTTAGATTAGGTTTATAGCCAGGTTTAGTTAAAATATGTTTGAATTGTAATGAATGTGCTCCAGTTTGTATGAAAATCAGCCGGTTTGTATCGTTCAGTTTGTTGAAATCCTGTTTGAAATGCACGCGGATAGGGTTGGATGGCTGGTTATCGCTCCGTGTCCACGCACAAATGCGTGAGCAAATTTATGGACGAGGGTTGGAGATGGCTTAGCAAGTTGTGATATTAACACGTCACCCTCAGTTCCCCTCTCGGAGAGACAAGTGGTTGGTAGCTATGAGGAGGACGCTGGCGACGAAGAGCTGGGAGGAGTCGAAGCTGCTATGGCGTCTGGCCTTCCCGGCGGTCCTGACCGAGGTGTTCCAGTTCTCCATCGGCTTCGTCACCGCCAGCTTCGTCGGGCACATCGGCGTCGTCGAGCTCGCCGCGGTCACCGTCGTCGAGAGCATCCTGGAGGGCTTCGCCTACGGAGTCCTGGTAGGTAGAGTACTACACCGCAGGTCGAGAGATGATTCAATCAACCTCCGTGCGCGCTAGAGATCTCACTAACCATGAATCGTGCGTGCGCGCGGTGCGGCGGCGCAGTTCGGCATGGGGTGCGCGCTGGACACGCTGTGCGGGCAGGCGGTGGGCGCCGGGCAGCTGGACCTGCTGGGCGTGTACGTGCAGCAGTCATGGATCGTCTGCGGCGCGGCCGCGGTGGCGCTCACGCCGGCGTACGCCTTCGCCACGCCGATCCTGGGGTCCCTCCTCCGGCAGCCGGCCGCCGTCGCGGCCGCCGCGGGGCCGTACGCGCGGTGGGCGATCCCGCGGCTGCTCGCGCACGCCGCCAACTTCCCGCTGCAGAAGTTCTTCCAGACGCAGAGCAGGGTGTGGGCCCTGACGGCCATCACCGGCGCCGCGCTCGCCGCCCACGTCGCGCTCACCTACGTCGCCGTCAACCGGCTCAGGTACGGCCTCCGCGGGGCGGCCGTCGCGGGCAACGTCTCCTACTGGCTCATCGACGCCGCGCAGTTCGCCTACCTGGTCAGCGGCCGGTTCCCCGACGCGTGGAAGGGGTTCTCCGTTGTCGCCTTCAGGAACCTCGCCGCCTTCGTCAAGATCTCCCTCGTGTCCGCCGCCATGATCTGGTTGGCATAAAATTTCTCCGGTTGAGCAGATCCATACTTTTTACATGAATTTTCATACATTTTGCAAATTAATTTGGGATAGCTTGGAGTTTTGGTACTACGCCGCATTACTCATTCTGGTGGGTCTCCTCAAGAATGGCCAGCTCCAGCTTGATATCATGTCAGTCTGGTGAGTGTTTCTTCTTATCTTCTTTCAATGGTACTTCGCTCAATTTTCTCAAAGAAACACCATGTTAACAAGGTTAATTAATTTGACAGCATCAACTACGAGTTCTGGACCATGATGGTGGCGCTGGGCTTGAGCGAAGCAGTCAGCGTCAGGGTGTCGAACGAGCTCGGAGGGAGCAGACCCAAGGAGGCCAAGTTCGCGGTGGCCGTGGCGGCGATAACATCCGCACTCATCGGGGCCACCTTCATGGCCGTCTTCTTCATCTGGAGGAGAGGCTTGCCTAGGCTCTTCAGCGACGACGAGGACGTGGTCGACGGAGCGGCGAGACTGGGGTACCTGCTCGCCGTCACCGTCTTCTTCGGCAGCATCGGGCCAGTGCTCTCAGGTGATTAGTTAACACAGCACTCCGAAGGATTATGCATGGCTTTGAAATTTTTTGGATTAGGAAATGGCATGGCTTTGAAATGGCTATCAACTTCACCTCGATGCCATTGCTCTTGTGTGAATTTTCAGGCGTGGCCGTGGGGGCGGGGTGGCAGATGCAGGTGGCATTCGTGAACATCGGTTGCTACTACTTGGTGGGCATTCCGGTTGGTGTCCTGCTTGGATTCAAGTTCAAACTTGGTGCATTGGTAAGCTTGTTCAAATTTAGCTTGTTGATCCGCAGGTTCATCGACGAACCGAAGAAGAAATTATGTGTTGTTCATCTGATGATGGATGGATGCAGGGGGTATGGACGGGCATGCTAACAGGCACGTTGCTACAGATGGTTATACTTCTTCTCACCATTAAGAGAACAGAGTGGGAGAAACAGGTACTCCCTGTGTAAACTAATACTCTCTCCGTCTCAAAATAAGTGTCTCATCTTTATACTAGCTTTAGTATAAATTTGTACTAAAGTTGAGACACTTGTTTTTGGACGGAGTGAGCATAACGTCATTTATAGACCACTAAAGATAAATTTGGGAAAACATATCCTGAATGAATTTTGCTGTCCTTAAGTTATCAAACCTTACTGAAACAAGAAGAATCGTGTGTGCACTACTATTACAGGCCTTGTTGGCAGCGGCGAGGATCAAGGAGGTTGGAGGGAAGAATGAATACCACCCATTGACCACAACGGCATGTAGAGAAGACGATCAAATGGATACTGCAAATGATGGGGTTGATATGCAAACACGCGAGAGAAGTATAGAGTTAGCTAGAGTGTAACGAACATGCATTAGTATAGAGTTCGTCTGTTTTCCCGTGCTTGCACTGATCATTTGATCCAAGTTGTTTTTTTTTTCGAAACGATTTGATCCAAGTTGTCAAATACGGAGAAGCAAGGATAGAGTAGGTGGCCCATTTCATCACTGTCACGCTACTACGACATCTCTTTTCTTGTCCGAAGGCAGGCAGGTGGGCCGTAGTTTCAAGGAGCGACGAACGTACAGAGGAAGACATCAAGTTCAGCTGGTAAATTTTGGTGGGAGCTGGTGGGAGCTGCGGCGTTGAATTTATGGAGTTTGTTGCGTTGTACGGGCCTTTATGGGCACACTGTCGTGACTCGTGACAAAGGCCAGCTGCAGAACATGTTGCTGTCTAGGAAGGGACGGATGCAGATCCTCCAGCGACGCTCATGGCCCCCATGCAGCACAACTCTATGGAGTAAAAAGGACTGGGGTCTATAGGTTCACTATAGTGGTCTCTGTCAAAAAGATACAATAGTGTGGCAAACAAATTACATTTGGACAACGATTAAATTGCAATATTTATAAGTAGGATTATTCATGGCATAATTAACATATGAGCACCACTTTCGTAAATCTATAGATTGTTATCCAACTGCATCTGTAGCCACCCCAAGAGTGCTAAGTAAAACAAAGTATTGCAGTAAGGACAATGACATGAAGTAAAAGATATATTGTACTCATCGTAGGTGCAAAGAACAATTACGCAACCATCTTTCTACCCCCAGTGGCAACAACACCAATACAACCCTTTTCCACTTTTTGTCACTGTGGTGGCTTACTTGCATGGTTGAACCCCGCTATCATACAAAACTCCTTGTATTGATTAAACCCCAAACTTAGCCAAAACTAAGAGAATAGATCGGAGAGTGTATATGAATAAGAATTAGGCATCAAAAGAACCAAATAGATATCAAGTGAGTTCATGAATAAATCTGATCATAAAGTGACAATTTATCATATTCAACCAACACACCGCAAAAATTACATCGGATGGATCACAATCATGTAGGGCAGCTCATGTGATATTTGTATTAAGAAGAGAGAGAGAGAGAGAGAGAGAGAGAGAGAGAGAGAGAGAGAGAGAGAGAGAGAGAGAGAGAGAGAGAGAGAGAACCATTTAGTTATTTCTACGGACCCATAGTCCAAAGAAAACTACTCACGTCACGATTGATCATTATGGCCTTCAAGTTGATGGAGATGGCTTCTGTGATGATTTCCCCCTCCGACTGGGTACTGAGAAGGGCATAAAGATTGAATTGCGAAGAAACAGAGGTGTGCGACGGCCGAAAAAATCGGGCAATAAATTCCTAAGGGTTTTCGAAAGTATATAAAGGCACATGAATGGAGAGGTGTTAAATCTGAGCTCCAGAGGGGGCATGCAGCAGGGGCAAGTGCCCCCCAGGGCGCGTGGGAGCCCTAGGTGCCCCCCTGGCCTATGTGGTGCCCCCTGGAACCTTGTGGAGTTGAAACTTTTGCTGTTTTTTCTGGATTGTTTTGAGTACAATAAAATTTATTTTTCTGCAAAGTCGAAAAACAACAAAAAACAACAATTGGCACTGGCTAACAGGTTAGTGTAGCAATATAATAAAAAATAATTTAAATAGGGGCCAAAAGGATGCTAATTTAATATAAATATTGTTGGGGATATAACTATTAGGCATGACCCGCCCAGGAGGAGCCGGGTCATACCTATAGCGATTCACTATTACGAAGCCCACGAAGATACTTGAAGATGGCGGTTCAGTTAAAGGCCCAAGGCCCGAAGGTGACTTAAGGTCCGTAGAGATAAACCGCCATATATGTATGACTTGTATTGTAAAGCAAGAATAGATAGTCACCGAGCCGGACACTGTTTATGAGCCGGCCGTGACTCTGTGAGCCACTGGGCATCGACCTCTATATATAAAGGGACGACCCGACGGCTGTTCAGGACAAGAAACCACAGATCGGGAACTAGGTCAAGCGGATTCGCTCCCTGGTAATCGAGACATAAGCAATACCACCCAAAACTGGATCGTAGGCTTTTACCTTCACCGCAAGGGGCCGAACCAGTATAAACCCCATGTCCTTTGTCCCGTTTAACCCCTTTAAGCTTCCTAGTTGTGATGGCTCCACGACTAAATCCTTTTGCTAGGAAATTTGCCGTAACAATTCCACGACAGTTGGCGCCCACCATGGGGCCAGCGCACGATGGATTTGAGTTCTTGAAGGGCAGCTTCGAAGGGCTCAAAGGATACGTTGTGGCCTGGAAGACCAAGAGTCGTCGCGGCAAGCTCTACATCAACGACGCAGGCTGGGATCCCGACGTCGGCTCAATTGAGTACGGGTATCGGGTCCCCTTCGGCGGAATACATGTCTTCATCAGCAAGATCGGCGAACTGTGCCCTGAGCCGGACATCTGCACCAACATCATCGAGACAACTCAGCGTGCGAGACCTGCCCGGGCTCAGCCCGCCGTGAAGCGTGCCTTTGTGGGATGCATCCATGGAGGGGAACTTTCTGAAGGATCTGTGTCTGGCAGTGAGACGACCATCTACTCTGATGGTGAGTCGTCCACGGGTGAGACGGATTCGTTGTATCAACTGCAAGATGTCGGGTTTGGGGGATGTTCCGATGGCAGTAGTATTCCGGACCCCTTTGAGCCGCCGAGCAGAGTCGGGATCTTCATGGCTGGTACCTAGCCTGAGCTAAATTCTTCAACTGCGACAGCAATGACTTCAGGGTCAGCAACGGTGATAGCAGCCGGGGCAGAAGGCCCTGTGCACTCACCGGCTCAAGTTTTGATGTCTCTGATGGATAAATTGACGGCTCTGCTAACAGCCGTGGTTAATCCGGCGGATCAAGCTCAGCATGATGCGGAGGTGGCACAAGTACGTGAAGAGATAACACAAGCTAAAGAAGACCTTGCGGCGGAGGACATCAGGATGACTGCGGAACGGGCGGCTCTAGATGCTCGGGCCCAGCAGATTCAGGCGCAGGCCTTTCAGCTTACAATGGATCAGAACGCGTCTAATGAGGTCATGAGGAGAAGGCACCAGTCCCGTCTACCTACGGTGTATGAGCCTAGAAACCTTTTCTGCACGCCTGGTGTAGGGCCTAGTAACCCCCAGAGGTAAACCGGACTGCGGCACCTGGGGTAGGAACGCCGGTTCATCCGCGGGTGATGGAACCCCCACATCCGAATACGGCTCCGCATCAGCATATACCAATGCCGCTGAGTCATTATTCTAATCCACCGGAGAACATGATTGCTGCGGCAGCATGATTGGCGGCTCTCCCAGTAGATGGCGACTCTTCGATGGCGGTTGAAACACGAAGGGTCAGAGAGCTTCTTCAGATGGCCTTAGCACAGCAGGTGGCATATTCTTACAGTAGAGACAAGATTCATTCAACTCCACGTCCAAGCCAGAGCTGGAGTTAAATCAGGCACATGGACTCACCGGCCATTTCAGGTAATGCCCGGCGCCATGATTAGCCGCGCGGGCACGACCCGGCATGCGATGGAGTTCCTAACTTGCGTAATCAGGACAGAGTGTGTCAGCAAATTGAGCAGGCGGCTCAGCTAGCGGCTGAGATGGCCGCTCAGCAGGCGGCTTATCAGCCCCTTCCGGATTATCAGACGACTTCAATTGAGGCAGGCTTGACCACTAGGACTGGGAGCGTACCTTGTTTGGTACCGGCTCTACGCAATGAGCGTTTGCCCAAAGATTTCAAGGGACCTCGAAAGGTGCCTAATTACACGATTGACTTACAGCCTGGGGCATGGATCGAAAGTTACGTGATGGCCATGGAGCTGCTCGAAGTCAGTGACGCTGCAATGGCCAAGTACTTCACCATGATGCTGGATGGAATGACCCGTAATTGCTTGAAGGGGCTGCCACCTAATTCCATCGGTTCATGGGCAAAATTAAAGGAGCGGTTTGTTCAGAACTTTAAAGACACATGCAAGCAGCCATGTCGATTGTGGACTTGACTAATTGCAGGCAAGAGGAGGGTGAGTCCACGACCCATTGGGTGCGCTGGGTCAAAGCCATAATACATTCTTCTGATAAGATGGACGCCGGCTCTGCAGTCTTAATGTTGGAGAAAAATTGCCGTTTTGAGCCTCTGAAACAGAAGTTGGGGCGGCTCAAGCGCGATTGTAATGACATGGGCCAGCTGATGGTGTCCCTAGTCAAGTATGCCGACTCTGATAGTACCAAGGATCCTGAGTCTAACAAGGAGAAGACAGGGAAGGGAAAGAAAAACGGCAACGCGAAGGGCCCGCAGCATAACCCGACGAGTCAAGGGGGCAACAACAAACATAAGGTTGATGGTAGCTTAGAGTTTGTGGCTAACACCAATGCGCGCGGCAACAATCAACGACGAAAGGGAAGGCCACCTCCTCGGTCTGGCGGGTCAGGTCCCACTCTTGAGCAGTTGCTAAATGATCCCTCTCCAAGGCATGACACTCGGGAGAAGCCAGCCACTCACCTGTGGAAGGATTGTACGATTATGAAGGCTTTCAAGAATTCTAACATGTTTGATGGCAATCATGGGCCGGGAGGCGGCTCAGGCGGCGGTGGTTTTCATGGTCTGAGTCATGGGGGTGGCGGCTCTAATTCCGGTTTTCAGGGCCACCAAAATAACTAGGGCGGTTTTAATCAAGGTAGCCAAGGTGGTTACAATCAACAATCTGGCCAAGGGGGTCAGCAACGACAGCAATCTGGATATCAGAGTCATCCAAAACAGTTGAACAGTGGGCAGTATCACGTCTTCACCACAAGTTTATGCAAACGGGACCAGAAGCTTCACAAGAGGGCAGTGAACGCCGTTGAGCCGACAGTTCCCCAGTACTTGCGATGGTCTAAGCAACCCATTATGTGGAGTCGGGCGGATCACCCGCCCCGGGATGATAACCCGGGTCACTTGGCTTTGGTGGTGGCACTTCAAGTTGGGGGATACATGTTTACTAAGGTACTCATGGATGGCGGCAGCAACATCAATATCCTTTATTAGGAAACCTTCCATCGCATGGGGTTAACTGATAAGAATCTTAAGCAGTCCAATACTATTTTTCATGGTGTGGTTCCTGGTAAGTTGGCATACCCAGTTGGCAAGATTGAACTGGAGGTAGCCTTTGGAGATGAGCACGATTCCAGAGCAGAGAAGTTAACGTTTGAAGTGGTCAAAATCAAGAGCCCATATGATGCTCTGTTTGGACGGCCGGCTTATGCCAAGTTCATGGCACGGACGTGTTATGTTTATCTGCAGCTCAAAATGTCGGGTTACAAGGGGACCATTGATACGTCTCCAACGTATCTATAATTTATGAAGCATTCATGCTATTATATTATCTGTTTTGGATGATTACAGGCTTTATTATACACTTTTATATTATTTTTGGGACTAACCTATTAACCGGAGGCCCAGTCCATATTGTTGTTTTCTTGCCTATTTTAGTGTTTCGAAGAAAAGGAATATCAAACAGAGTCCAAACGGAATGAAACCTTCGGGAGCGTTATTTTTGGAACGGATGTGATCCAGGAGACTTGGAGTTGAAGTCAATGAAGCTTCGAGATGGCCACGAGGGTGGGGGCGCCCCCCTACTGGGCGCGCCCCCTGTCTTGAGGGCCCCTCGAGCGTTCCCCGACCGACTTCTTTCACCTATATAAGTCCATATACCCTAAAAACACCAAAGACAACAATAGATCGGAAGTTTCACCGCCGCAAGCCTCTGTAGCCACCAAAAACCAATTGGGACCCTGTTCCGGCACCCTGCCGGAGGGGGGATCCCTCACCGGTGGCCATCTTCATCATCCCGACGCTCTCCATGATGAGGAAGGAGTAGTTCACCCTCGGGGCTGAGGGTATGTACCAGTAGCTATGTGTTTGATCTCTCTCTCTCTCTCTCTCATGTTCTTGAATTGGCACAATCTTGATGTACCGCGAGCTTTGCTATTATAGTTGGATCTTATGATGTTTCTCCCCCTCTACTCTGTTGTAATGGATTGAGTTTTCCCTTTGAAGTTATCTTATCGGATTGAATCTTTAAGGATTTGAGAATAATTGATGTATGTCTTGCCGTGCTTATCTGTGGTGACAATGGGATATTCACGTGATTCACTTGATGTATGTTTTGGTGATCAACTTGCGGGTTCAGTGACCTTGTGAACTTATGCATAGGGGTTGGCACACGTTTTTGTCTTGACTCTCTCTGGTAGAAACTTTGGGGCACTCTTTGAAGTACTTTGTGTTGGTTGAATAGATGAATCCAAGATTGTGTGATGCATATCTTATAATCATGCCCACGGATACTTGAGGTGACAATGGAGTATCTAGGTGACATTAGGGTTTTGGTCGATTTGTGTCTTAAGGTGTTATAATAGTACGAACTCTATGATAGATCGAACGGAAAGAATAGCTTCATGTTATTTTACTACAGACTCTTGAATAGATAGATCAAAAAGGATAACTTTGAGGTGGTTTCGTACCTTACCATAATCTCTTTGTTTGTTCTCTGCTATTAGTGACTTTGGAGTGACTCTTTGTTGCATGTTGAGGGATCGTTATATGATCCAATTATGTTATTATTGTTGAGATAACTTGCACTAGTGAAAGTATGAACCTTAGGCCTTTTTTCCTAGCATTGCAATACCGTTTACGCTCACTTTTATCGCTTGCTACCTTGCTGTTTTTATAATTTCAGATTACAAAAACCTTTATCTACCATCCATATTGCACTTGTATCACCATCTCTTCGCCGAACTAGTGCACCTATACAATCTACCATTGTATTGGGTGTGTTGAGGACACAAGAGACTCTTTGTTATTTGGTTGCAGGGTTGTTTGAGAGAGACCATCTTCATCCTACGCCTCTCACGGATTGATAAACCTTAGGTCATCCACTTGAGGGAAATTTGCTACTGTCCTACAAACCTCTGCACTTGGAGGCCCAACAACGTCTACAAGAAGAAGGTTGTGTAGTAGACATCAAGCTCTTTTCTGGCGCCGTTACCAGGGAGGTGAGTGCTTGAAGGTATATCTTTAGATCTTGCAATCGAATCTTTTTGTTTCTTGTTTTATCACTAGTTTAGTCTATAAAAGAAAACTACAAAAAAATGGAATTGAGTTTGTCTCATACGCTTCATCTTTTTAATATCTTTCGTGAAAATGATGGAAAGGAAAATTGTGCTCAAGTGCTAGAAGAAGAAATCTATAAAATGTTTTGCACTAAATCTTTGAATGATGAGCATGATTGCAATGTTGTTAGTATGAACTCCTTGAATATGCATAGTACTAATGATGATTGCTCTAGTCATGATGAAAATATCTCTTATAAGCATGTTGACTTTTGTGGAGTGCATAGAGTTTGCGTGAACACCCCAAATAGAGAAGATAGATATTGCAAGAGGCATAAGCATTTAGAAACTAAATTGTTGCAAGAAAGGTTAAATGTGAGTGCTGAAAATTTATATTTCCTTTGCCGTACTTGTGAACTTTGCAATGAAAGTGGTCATTTACATCTCCGATGCAAATTGTTTCATGATCGAATTGTGTCCAAAAATTGTGATGATTTGATCTCTCTTGCACATTATAATGAACTTAGTTTGCTTATGGGTTATGAAGAAATGAAACGTTTAACTAAGTTTCTCCCAGAATTTGCCCGTTATAAACTTCTTGAGTTTGATCTAGAGGAAATTTATATGTATTGTGCGGTGAATTGCATTGAAAATCCTTATATTACCAATTACCTAAAGAAAAGAAAGCAAATGGAAGATGAAGATAATACTAATGAAAGGGAAGAGACTTCCCATTATCCTCCTATTATTTCTTATGATGAATCAGGTATCGAGGAGGAGCCTTCTATTCAACCAATCTCATTAATAAGGAGCTCAAAGAAGGTTGAACCCACACATAATGTTAAAAAGAAAAAGAAAAGACGGAGCAACAAAGGTAGAAAGGTATCCCTCCCAAATGATGTTGCTCCTACTACTCATTGTGATGATGATAATTGCTATACTATTGGTGCTATCCATACTATTAATGATGAGAGTGATTATGCTTATGATATGAAAAGGCCCAAACTTGGGGAAGCTATGTTTGATGAGGATGAAATATTTGAGAATATATTTGCTGAAATTAATGTTTGTCCCAAGCTTGGGGATGCTATGTTTAATGAAGATGATATTTTTAGCCTCCCAAGTTTTGATATGCAAAGTCGTTATGATGATAGCATGCCTCTTACCTATGATGATTATATTGATGAAAGTGGGTTTGGAAGAGTGTCAACTTTAGGAAGTAATGATCCCACTATTTTTGAGGATGTTAAACCTTATTGTGATGAATATGAAAGTGGATTTGGAAGAGTGTCAACTTTATTTAGTGATGATTCCACTATCTTGGAAGAGGTTTCAATCGATTATGATGAGAACAAATTTGCTACTTATGATGATTATTGTGATGAAACTTATGCTATAAAAAGTAGTGATGATTATATTTATAAAACTTTTCATGATTATGATTACCCTTTTTCTGAACATTACTCTTTTAATGTGGAAACAATTTATAGTATTCAAGTCTCTTATGATACTCCCACCATTCTGAATGAGAAGAATTTTGCTTATGTGGAGAGTAGTAAATTCTCTATGCTTGTAGATCATGAAAAGAATGGTTTACGTGCTGGTTATATTGTTGAATTCATTCATGATGCTACTGAAAATTATTATGAGGGAGGAACATATGCTTGTAGGAATTGCAATAATATCAAGTTTCCTCTCTATGTGTTTAAAGTTTTAAAGTTATGCTTGTTTTGCCTTCCTATGCTAGTTGATTATTGTTCCCATAAGTTGTTTGCTCACAAAATCCCTATGCATAGGAAGTGGGTTAGACTTAAATGTTCTAGTCATATTCTTCATGATGCTCCCTTTATGTTTCAATTCTTATCTTTTATGTGAGCATCATTGAAATCATCATGCCTAGCTAGAAAGACATTAAAGAATAGCGCTAGTTGGGAGGCAACCCAATTTTATTTGTGTTTTTTGTTTTCGTTACTGTTTAGTAATAAATTTTGCACCTACGTTCTGTTTAGATGTGTTTTCATGTTTTATTTAGTGTTTGTGCCAAGTAGAACCTATAGGATAACCTATGGTGATAGTTAATTTGATTCTGCTGAAAAACAGAAACTTTGCGCTCACGAGAAAAAAAATCAATAAATCACATAAACGTGTTTTTGCGTTGATTATTTTTTCTTTAGATAAATAGAAAAATTTCCTAAGACTTCCTATTTTTGTAGGATTTTTGGAGTTTCATAAGTATACGTTTGATACAGATTACTACAGACTATTCTGTTTTTGATAGATTCTGTTTTCATTGTGTTGTTTGCTTATTTTGATGAATCTATGAGTAGTATGGGAGGGTATGAACCATAGAGAAGTTGGAATACATTAGGTTTAACACCAATATAAATAAATAATGATTTCATTACAGTACCTTAAAGTGGTGGTTTGTCTTCTTATACTAACGGAGCTTACGAGTTTTGTTTTGAGTTTTGTGTGGTTGAAGGTTTCAAGTTTTGGGTAAAGATTCGATGGACTATGGAATAAGGAGTGTCAAGAGACTAATCTTGGGGATTCCCAAGGCACACCAAGGTAATATTCAAGGACAACCAGGAGCCTAAGCTTGGGGATGCCCCGGAAGGCATACCCTCCTTCGTCTTCGTTCATCGGCAACTTTACTTGGAGCTATATTCTTATTTGCCACATGATATGTGTTTTGCTTGGAGCATCATTTTATTCTGTTAGTATTTGATTTCTGTTATTTATAATAATGTTTTGCATCTATATTTTCAATAAAAATGTCAAGGATAGCCTTTTCCATGCTTATTTTGCAAGAATACATGTTGCTGTTTCAAAACAGAAAGTTTACCACTGTTACAAAAATTCCCTAGAAAAGTCAGAGAATGATATAATGTTGAATCTTTCTGCATAATGAGATATGATAAATCTTCTACAGAGTAATATTTTTATTATAATTTTTGGAGTTATGGAAGTATGATGAATCTTGCATTCTTTACAGACTATACTGTTTTGGCAGATTGCTGTTATGCTTGCATTGTTTGCATATGTTTGCTTGTTTAATGATTCTATTTGAGGATAGGAGTATTAAATATGCAGATACATTTAGTATGCAATGTTGAATCATAATGTTAGTAATTGGTTACAATAGAAAATGATAAGGTTTTTGCATTGTTTTATACTAACTTATCTCACGAGTTCTTGTTGATTTTTGTGTGGATGAAGTTTTTGAGATTTAGGGAAACCGTGATATAAAAGGAATTAAGGAGACACAAAAGCTCAAGCTTGGGGATGCCCAAGGCACCCCAAGATAATATTTCAAGAAGTCTCAAGCATCAAAACTTGGGGATGCCCCGGTAGGCATCCCACCTTTCTTCTTCAACAATTATCGGTTAGTATCGGTTGAACCTAAGTTTTTGCTTCTTCACATGAGTTGTGCTATCCTTGCAATGCCATTTTATTTTGCTTTGCTTGCTGTTTGGATAAAATACCAAGATCTGAAATTCTTAAATGAGAGAGAGTCTTCGCATAGTTACATAATTATTTAACTACTCATTGATCTTTACTTATATCTTTTTGGAGTAGTTTGTCATTTACTCGTGTGCTTCACTTATATCCTATGTGTAAATGGTTGAATGAGTTGAATGTCATAAATCTGAAATTATATATGTCTCATTTGCTTATCCCTTGGGGAGTAATGACTTCACATCTAAGAAGTAGAGGTTGTAAATTTATTGAAGGTTAGCAAGCATTATATTGGTCATTTGAACAATTCATGAAAGAATATTGAAGGAAGAGAGATTTCACATATAAATATACTATCTTAGACATCTTTTATAATTGTGAGCACTCATTAAGTATGACATGCTAAAGAGTTGATGTTGGACAAGGAAGACAATGCAATGGGTTGTGTTTTCTCACATCTCAGTTAAAGTATATTGTCATGGATCATTCAGACATGTTGAGCTTTCCTTTCCCCCTCATGCTAGCCAAAATTCCTTGCACCAAGTAGAGATACTACTTGTGCTTCCAAATATCCTTAAACCCAGTTTTTGCCATGAGTGTCCACCATACTATGCGGTATTTACCTGCCGTCCCAAGTAAACTTGCATGTGCCAAACTCTAAACCTTCAAATAATAATCTGTTTTGTATGCCCGAATCGCTCATGTAGCGACTAGGGGCTGTCAGTATCTTCAATGCTAGGTGGGTTATTCTCAAGATGAGTGGACTCCGCTCATCATTCACGAGAAAAATGGCTGGTAACCGGGATGCCCAGTCCCATGATCAAAAAGATCAAAATCAAATCAAAAATAATTGCAAAAAAAACTCCCCCAGGACTGTTGTTGGTATGGACGGTACCCCGTTGTTTCGTATGGCCGTGGAGTGTGATTGTTGGTGGAGGGGGAGTAAACTCTATACCATTCTGTTTGGGAACCGCCTATAATGTATGTAGTATGGAAGATATTGGGAACTCTTGGTTGTTATGTTGACAATGAGATCATACCTCTCAAAATTATTTATCTCTATTCCAAAATCGAGCTCTGGCACCTCTGCAAATCCCTGCTTCCCTCTACGAAGGGCTTATATTTTACTTTATGTCTTTTACTTTATGCAAGAGTCAAGGTGACCTTCACCTTTCCCTTTTTCATTTTATCCTTTGGCAAGCACCTCGTATTGGAAAGATCCTGATATATATATCCAATTGGATGTAAGTTAGCATGAACTATTATTGTTGACATCACCCAAAGGTGAATACATTGGGAGGCAACACTATAAGCCCCTATCTTTCTCAGTGTTTGATTAAAACTTCATAACCATAACTATTGTGTGAGTGTTAGCAATTGTAGAAGACTATAGGATAGTTGAGTATGTGGAGTTTGCTAAATCAAAGCTCTGACATAGACCCTTCCTGAAAATAAGATGAATTGTAATTGTTTGATGACTGAGAATGAAGTTTGCTAGTTTTCAAGAAATTTTATGGTCTATGCTTTAACATGTGAATAGCTTGTTACTTGATCTTGAGAAGTTTTATGAGATGAACTACTGTTATGACATATAAACATGCTAGAAAAGGTGATTGAAATTATCATTGATCAAACTTATGCACTTGCTAGCATTCACACTTCATAAATTCTTTCTTTTATCATTTACCTACTCGAGGACGAGCAGGAATTAAGCTTGGGGATGCTGATATGTCTCCAATGTATCTGTAATTTATGAAGCATTCATGCTATTATATTATCTGTTTTGGATGATTACGGGCTTTATTATACACTTTTATATTATTTTTCGGACTAACCTATTAACCGGAGGCCCAACCCATATTGCTGTTTTCTTGCCTATTTCAGTGTTTCGAAGAAAAGGAATATCAAACGGAGTCCAAATGGAATGGAACCTTCGAGAGCGTTATTTTTGGAACGGATGTGATCCAGGAGACTTGGAGTTGAAGTCAAGGAAGCTTTGAGGTGGCCACGAGGGTGGGGGGCGCGCCCCCCTATCTCGTGGGCCCCTCGGGCGTTCCGCGACCAACCTCTTTCACCTATATAAGTCCATATACCCTAAAAACACCAAAGACAACAATAGATCGGGAGTTCCACTGCCGCAAGCCTCTGTAGCCACCAAAAACCAATCGGGACCCTGTTCCGGCACCCTGCCGGAGGTGGGATCCCTCACCGATGGCCATCTTCATCATCCCAGCGCTCTCCATGACGAGGAAGGAGTAGTTCACCCTCGGGGCTGAGGGTATGTACCAGTAGCTATGTGTTTGATCTCTCTCTCTCTCTCTCTCTCTCTCTCTCTCTCTCTCGTGTTCTTGATTTGGCACGATCTTGATGTACCATCAGCTTTGCTATTATAGTTGGATCTTATGATGTTTCTCCCCCTCTACTCTCTTATAATTGATTGAGTTTCCCTTTGAAGTTATCTTATCGGATTGAGTCTTTAAGGATTTGAGAATACTTGATGTATGTCTTGTCGTGCTTATCTGTGGTAACAATGGTATATTCACATGATTCACTTGATGTATGTTTTGGTGATCATTCAGTGACCTTGTGAACTTATGCACAGGGGTTGGCACACGTTTTTGTCTTGAATCTCCTGTAGAAACTTTGGGGCACTCTTTGAAGTACTTTGTGTTGGTTGAATAGATGAATCTGAGATTGTGTGATGCATATTTTATAATCATGCCCACGGATACTTGAGGTGACAATAGAGTATCTAGGTGACATTAGGGTTTTGGTTGATTTGTGTCTTAAGGTGTTATTCTAGTACGAACTCTATGATAGATCGAACAGAAAGAATAGCTTCATGTTATTTTACTACGAACTCTTGAATAGATAGATCAAAAAGGATAAATTTGAGGTGGTTTCATACCCTACCATAATCTCTTCGTTTGTTCTCCGCTATTAGTGACTTTGGAGTGACTCTTTGTTGCATGTTGAGGGATCGTTATATGATCCAATTATGTTATTATTGTTGAGAGAACTTGCACTAGTGAAAGTATGAACCTTAGGCCTTGTTTCCTAGCTTTGCAATACCGTTTACGCTCACTTTTATCGCTTGCTACCTTGCTGTTTTTATAATTTCAGATTACAAAAACCTTTATCTACCTTGTATCACCATCTCTTCTCCAAACTAGTGCACCTATACAATCTACCGTTGTATTGGGTGTGTTGGGGACACAAGAAACTCTTTGTTATTTGGTTGCAGGGTTGTTTGAGAGAGACCATCTTCGTCCTACACCTCCCACGGATTGATAAACATTAGGTCATCCACTTGAGGGAAATTTGCTACTGTCCTACAAACCTCTGCATTTGGAGGCCCAACAACGTCTACAAGAAGAAGGTTGTGTAGTAGTCATCAACCATCACAGTTCATGGCAGTCGGAAGGTAGCCTTGGAATGTGAAGAGGGAGACGCGGCTTGATAACCCACAAGTGTAGGGGATCGCAACAGCTTTCGAGGGTAAAGTATTCAACCCAAATTTATTGATTCGACACAAGGGGAGCCAAAGAATATTCTTCAGTATTAGCAGTTGAGTTGTGAATTCAACCACACCTGGATAACTTAGTATCTGCAACAAAGTATTTAGTAGCAAAGTAGTATGATAGTAATGGCAACGGTGGCTGCAACAGCATCAACTTAGTATCTGCAACAAAGTATAATAGTTTTTGGGTTTTTGTAGTAGCTGTAACAGCATCAACGGAAAAGTAAATAAGCAAAGAACAATATGTGAAAAGCTCGTAGGCAATGGATCAGTGATGGATAATTATGCCGGATGCGATTCCTCATGTAATAGCTATAACATAGGGTGACACAGAACTAGCTCCAATTCATCGATGTAATGTAGGCATGTATTCTGTAAATAGTCATATGTGCTTATGGAAAAGAACTTGCATGACATCTTTTGTCCTACCCTCCCGTGGCAGCAGGGTCCTAGTGGAAACTAAGGGATATTAAGGCCTCCTTTTAATAGAGAACCGGACCAAAGCATTAACACATAATGAATACAAGAACTCCTCAAACTACGGTCATCACCGAGAAGTATCCTGATTATTGCCACTTCGGGGTTGTCGGATCATAACACATAATAGGTGACTATAGACTTGCAAGATAGGATCAAGAACACACATATATTCATGAAAACATAATAGGTTCAGATCTGAAATCATGGCACTCGGGCCCTAGTGACAAGCATTAAGCATAGCAAAGTCATAGCAACATCAATCTCTGAACATAGTGGATACTAGGGATCAAACCCTAACAAAACTAACTTGATTACATGGTAAATCTCATCCAACCCATCACCGTCCAGCAAGCCTACGATGGAATTACTCACGCACGGCGGTGAGCATCATGAAATTGGTGATGGATGATGGTTGATGATGACGACGGCGCCGAAACCCCCTCTCCGGAGCCCCGAACGGACTCCAGATCAGCCCTCCCGAGAGAGATTAGGGCTTGGCGGCGGCTCCGTGTCGTAAAACGCGATGAAACTTTCTCTCTGATTTTTTTCTCCCCGAGACTGAAGATATGGAGTTGGAGTTGAGGTCGGTGGAGGTCCAGGGGGGCCACGAGATAGGGGGGCGCGCCCTACAGGGGGGGCGCCCCCTGTCTCGTGGACAGGCCGTGGGCCCCCTCGTGTATTTCTTTCACCCACAAATTCTTATTAATTCCAAAAAGTGCCTCCGTGGATTTTCAGAACATTCCGAGAATTTTTCTTTTCTACACATAAAACAACATCATGGCAGTTCTGCTGAAAATAGCGCTAATCCGGGTTAGTTTCATTCAAATCATGCAAGCTAGAGGCCAAAACAAGGGCAAACGTGTTTGGAAAAGTAGATACGTTGGAGACGTATCATCTCCCCCAAGCTTAAACCTTTGCTTGTCCTCAAGCAATTCAGTTGATAAACTGAAAGTGATAAAGAAAAACTTTTACAAACTCTATTTGCTCTTGTTGTTGTAAACATGCAAAGCCATCATTCAGGTTTAAACAATATTATAAACTAACCATACTCACAATAACACTTAGGTCTCACAATTACTCATATCAATAACATAATCAGCTAGTGAGCCATAATAATAAAACTCGGATGACAACACTTTCTCAAAACAATCATAACATGATATAACAAAATGGTATCTTGCTAGCCCTTTCTAAGACCGCAAAACATAAATGCAGAGCACCTTTAAAGATCAAGGACTGACTAAACATTGTAATTCATGGTAAAAGAGATCCTGTCAAGTCATACCCAATATAAACCAATAGTAATGAATGCAAATGCTAGTGTGCTCTCCAGCGGGTCCTTTCTAATAAGTAGGATGATGACTCAACATAAAAGTAAATAGATAGGACCTTCGCAGAGGGAAGCAGGGATTTGTAGAGGTGCCAGAGCTCGATTTTAAAACAGAGATTGAATAACATTTTGAGCGGCATACTTTCGCTATCAACGCAACAACTATGAGATGGTTGTATCTTCCTTACTACATGCATTATAGGCAGTTCCCAAACAGAATGGTAAAGGTTTATACTCCCCCAACCACCAACAAGCATCAATCCATGGCTTGCTCGAAACATCGAGTGCCTCCAACTAACAACAGCCCTGGGGGAGTTTTGTTTAATTATTTTGATTTCCTTTGATCTTTTTGGATCATGGGACTGGGCATCCCGGTTACCGGCCCTTTCTCGTGAATGAGGAGCGGAGTCCACTCCTCTTGAGAATAACCCACCTAACATGGAAGATATAGGCAACCCTAGTTGTAACATGAGCTGCTCGAGCATACAAAACAGACTTTCATTTGAAGGTTTGGAGTTTGGCACATACAAATTTACTTGGTATGACAGGTAAATACCGCATATAGGAAGGTATAGTGGACTCATATGGAACAACTTTGGGGTTTAAGGATTTTGGATGCACAAGCAGTATTCCCACTTAGTACAGGTGAAGGCTAGCAAAAGACATGGAAGCGACCAACTAAGAGAGCGACAACAGTCATAAACATGCATTAAAATTAATTCACACCGAATATAAGCATGAGTAGGATATAATCCACCATGAACATAAATATCGTGAAGGCTATGTTGATTTGGTTCAACTACATGCGTGAACATGTGCCAAGTCAAAGTCACTCAATTCATTCAAAGGAGGATACCACCCCATTATACCACATCATAATCATTCTAATAGCATGTTGGCACGCAAGGTAAACCATTATAACTCAAAGCTAATCAAGCATGGCACAAGCAACTATAATCTCTAAATGTCATTGCAAATATGTTTACTTCATAATAAGCTGACTCAGGAACGATGAACTCATCATATTTACAAAAACAAGAGAGGTCGAGTTCATACCATCTTCTCTCATCCCAATAAGTCCATCATATGTCGTCATTATTGCCTTTCACTTGCACGATCGAACGATGTGTATAATAATAAGAGTGCACGTGCATTGGACTAAGCTGGAATCTGCAAGCATTCAACTCAAAAGAGAAGACAAGTAATATGGGCTCTAAGTTAAATAAATAATCATGCATATGAGAGCCACTAAGCATTTTCAATATGGTCTTCTCGACCCCCAAAGGAAATAAAATAAAATAAAACTATTTACATGGGAAAACTCCCAACAAGAAAGAAGAAGAACTAGAAATCTTTTTGGGTTTTCATTTTAATTTCTACTACAAGCAAGGAAATTAAACTAACTATTTTTTTTGGTTTTTCTCAAGGTTTATCAAACACACAAGAAGAAAACTAGAAAAAGGAAATTTAAACTAGCATGGATAATACAATGAAAGAGTATGAGCACTGACAACTAGTGTGTAAACATGAATGTAAAGTCGGTGAGAAATACGTACTCCCCCAAGCTTAGGCTTTTGGCCTAAGTTGGTCTAATACCAGGGACCGTCGCTACTCTCCCCGGTGTAATGAGAGGTGTAATCAGGATACCACTGGCTGGTCATCTCCAGATCCCACTAGACAAATGATGCACAATAAGGGTCCAGTTTAGGTTCAGGTTCTGGAGTAAAAGCTTGAGCTCGATGATTGTTCACCGCTTCCGGTGTGACGAGAAAATTTTCTGCAAGCAAATCAAACAACAAAGGCGTAGGCAAAATAATAATCTCAATGTGTTTCTTATTGAATCTAAGTTTATACAAGAGCATCCTCTCTTCGTTGTCGACAATAAACTTGTGTGCTACCATGCTCTTGTAATCTAAAATGTGAGGAGGCAATATTGTCTCCTCTTTCTCAAGGTGCCTAATGGGTATCTGAAAATGCCTAGAAAGACATGCAGCATAGATGCCTCCAAATATGGGGCCTTTTGTACGATTCAGGGCTAGTCGTTCAGCAACAACGACACCCATACTAAAAGTATTGTCTCCAAGCAAGGCATGTTGAAGAATGATAATATCAGGAACACTCAAGTTTCCACTATTTCCACGACCAATCAAGCATCTACTAGCAAATATGGCAAAGTAGCATAAAACAGGAAAGTGTATGCTAGAGACTTTTGCCTCGGAACCCTTCTTTGGCTCCCCTACAGCGATAGTATTAACAAAGCCATCCACATCTTTATGATGGGGTTCCTCTAATTCTCCCTCATAAGGTATCCTACACACTGCGCAAAAATTACGTAAAGACATTTCTCTGAATTCATCATATAAATGAAATGATACTGCAGGCGGTGACTTCTTAGGATAATAATAAAAGTTTTGCACGAAAGTATTAGTGAGTAAGAGATACTGATCAATTCGGGCGTTGATGAAACTGGTGAGGCCTGCAATATCGATCAGAGAATAAAAATCCTCATGAATTTCGGCTTCTTTCAAGAAATCATTGCATGACCATTCACACGACCGCACTTCCGCTAAGCGAGGAAGATTATACTTGGCTTTTCCTTCTCTTTAGCCTGTTTTTCCTAAGAGCCTTGGCTAGAAGATCCCCTCAAAAATTTCCTTAACATTCTCTGAAAATTTCTGAAATTTTAGTAACTTCAAAATAAAAGTGAATAAAACTTAACAAGAATGGTAGCAACTACTCCTACAAGTGCCTAGAGCTTACATCATGCATTAGAATTACTTGGAACCTCATAAATTTAACATGCAAGCTCAAGAACAGGGTCACCAAGGCAGCAAGGATTTGCAATGAATAAAGCACTAGAACAAAAACTAATTGGACCAATGGAGGAGTCACATACCAAGCAACAATCTCCCAGAGCAGTTTTGTCAATGGAGCTTTGAGCAAGGAGATCGAAAATCGCAGCAAAATGAGCTAGAACTCATGCTTGAGCTGGATGGGTATTTTTGGGGTAGAAGATGGAGTGTGTGGGTGCTGGCATAAGTGGAGGGGGGCTACCAGGGGCCCACGAGACAGGGGGCGCGCCCTAGGGGGGGGGGGCGCCCTCCACTTTCGTGGCCTGGTGCTTGCCCTCCTGCAGTGTTTTCAATGCCTAAAATCCTCAAATAATCCATAAAAAATCATACTAAATTTGCAGGGCATTTGGAGTACTTTTATTTTCGGACTATTTTTTAATGCACGGATAATTCAGAAAACAGACGGATAATACTATTTTGCTTTATTTAATCTAAATAACAGAAAGTAAAAAGAAAGTACAGAAGGTTGTGCCTTCTAGTTTCATCCATCTCATGATCATCAAAATGAATACACTAACAAGGTTGATCAAGTCTTGTTAATAAACTCATCCCGAATAACACGGAACCGGAGAAATTTCGAAGTGACACTAAGTTACCTCAACGGGGATATGAAAATCCCCAACAATAAGAATATCATACTTTTTCTTGACAGTAGGGAGAGGAAATTCGAAACCTCCAATGATAATTGATTGAGTCTTTTCAATAGTATTTATGCTATGAACTTGGATTTGCTTCCTCGGAAAATGTATCGTATGATCATTTCCATTAACATGAAAGGTGACATGGCCCTTGTTGCAATCAATAACAGCTCCTGCAGTATTTAAAAAGGGTCTACCAAGAATAATAGACATACTATCGTCCTTGGGAATATCAAGAATAACGAAGTCTGTTAAGACAGTAACATTCGCAACAACAACAGGCACGTCCTCACAAATGCCGACAGGTATAGCAGTTGATTTGTCAGCCATTTGCAAAGATATCTCAGTAGGTGTCAACTTACTTAATTCAAGTCTACGGTATAAGGAAAGAGGCATAACACTAACACCGGCTCCTAAATCACATAATGCAGTTTTAACATAATTTCTTTTAATAGAGCAAGGTATAGTGGGTACTCCGGGATCGCCAAGTTTCTTAGGTATTCCACCCTTAAAGGTATAGTTGGCAAGCACTACTAGGAAATAGCTTATAGGTAGACGCTTACTAGTAGCGCGCTATTTTGACCCACGCTACTGCTAATTACTAGTAGCATGCTGTATTGACCCCTCGCTACTAGTAAATATTACTGGTAGCCGCATGACAAAAAACGCGCTATTAGTAAATATCTCTCAGGAATAGGGCATAGCAGTAGCGCGGGTCAAAAAACCTGCGCTACTACTAAGCAAATATCTATAGCGTAGGTGACACACCCCACGCTACTACCTATCCACTACCGCACCCCACCCGATCCACTCCTATCGCACCAAACTCTCTCTCTTTCCTGTCGTGTGAATCCCTAAAAAAACCTTTCTCTCGTGAACCTCACCCCCACCCTCCGCCCAGCTCCTCTCCCCCACTATCTCCTTGCCGCCGCCGCCACCCATGTCCGCCGGTTCCGAGCTCAGGCCGCGGGTAACACGCCCCCAAGCTCCGCCCCTCTCTCCCCCTTCCAGATCCGCGTCTCAAGGGATGCACCCTTGCCCCCCGCTAGGGTTTCGGGCACCTCCCGTGTTCGTGCCGGAATCCATCACAATCGGCGATGGCGAGGCCGGGGCTTGCAGGATCTCCTGCGTTGCCCAGGTAGGCCCTTCCCCTCCTTCCTTGCTCGAGTCCACCGTTTCCTCACCTCACCTTCTCCTCCTATATGTCCCTTTGCTGCACGTCACCATGGCGCAGAGAAGACAATCATGGCAAGAGGGCACAAACCTTGCCCTGATCGAGGAGGAGGAGGAGGGGCGCACCTAGCTGCCAGCCCTGCTCTGCTCGAGGAGGAGGGGCGGGAAGGGTCTGCTCCTTGGGCGACAAGAGGTCCTGCCTGAGCTCAAGCATGGCCATGATGACCCACCACAGCAGGTCTGATATACCGCAACTATGCTGTTGGAGCACTGCACTCATGATGGAATGATGCAATGTTTTATGTAGCTTTTGCTATCTTAGCTCTAATGGTAACATCATATCAGTTAGGAGTAGTGTTTAGGAACAATGAGAATATGCTATGGTCGTCTAATAGAGGGAGATTCAAGGGCCTTCCCAGTTTGGACAATCAAATGTGTTCACAAATGACATCCACGTTGGTTGTACTAGGTCCTAATGGTGATCCTACAGATTTTAGTATGTTGGTGGAGACCCAATTGATCTGTGCTAGTTCTAGGCTGTTTAGTGGGTTTTGTCTACCATCTTCCACATAGTCTTTGAAGAATCAAAATAAGCTGTCAATGGAAATAAGTTGTCAACTATTTTGAAATAAACAATATAAATTAGTTAATAACTATGTTTGAGAAACTCACATAGCGGTACAATCGGAAGCATATCAACAAGGACCCAAATGTCCATATTGTCTTGCTCGATGTCAGGATCACCAAGATCCATGGTGACAATCATACCCTCATAAAAACCATACATTTTGCAAAGTGCTTCCCAATTTTGGCAACCAAAATGGGTTACGCTCTGAGCATTGCACAGATTTACTTCAAAATCCATATCATGATGGGTCCTTAGGTGTATTTTCTTTGTTTCAAAATTTGCATGGTCTTCAAAACCCATCCTCTCCAAGACATAGCATCTTGCATGGCATGGGATAAGCTAGTCGAATTGTAAAAGATGAAAATTAGACGTTGAAATAGTTGAAGTCATGCTTAATTACAAAAAAAACACTTGTTGTTTTTGCGTACCGTTTCAACATCGAAGGTCTCCTCGAGCTTAATGCTGAAGCGCCAATCTTCATCCAGCTCAACGAACTTGTCACACATACCTCGATCGTCGTGGCACCAGCTGCACTCCCCCGGGAGACTGTCATCGTCCGAGTACGACATTTCCTACATTCATAATTCAAAGATTAAACTTGTTCATATTCTAGCACAAGTCATGCCAGAATTCACGGAAAAATCTGGCATGACCTTTGCTAAAAGAGGACATATCGAGCACCTGAAATTTGCCGGAACGGAAATTAATCAACACTCCGGCAAAACATAGGCCACTCGGAGGTGTAACCAAAACATGAAATAATTGCTTAAACTAAAAAATAACAACAAATATGACATGTTCAACTAGTTCTATTAATTCAACTAGTTCTTACTAAATATAAACTTACTATAAATAGAAAAAACTAGTTCTTTCTAAAAATAAAGTAGTTCAACTAGTTATTAATTTACTTACTAAACTAGTTCAACTAAAACTAAACTAGTTCAACTAAAACTAAACTAGTTCTATTAATTCAACTAGTTCTTACTAAATATAAACTTACTATAAATAGAAAAAAACTAGTTCTTTCTAAAAATAAAGCAGTTCAACTAGTTATTAATTTACTTACTAAACTAGTTCAACTAAAACTAAACTAGTTCAACTAAAACTAAACTAGTTCAACTAAAACTAAACTAGTTCAACTAAAACTAAACTAGTTCTATTAATTCAACTCGTTCTTACTAAATATAAACTTACTATAAATAGAAAGAAACTAGTACATCTACTACTACTAATTAACATCTACTACTACATCTACTACTAATTAACATCTACTACTGCTAATTATACAACTAGTTTACCATCACTACTACTAATTAATATCCACTACT
>NC_041385.1:24270346-24270580 GCF_002162155.2 Triticum dicoccoides
ACTAAACTAGTTCAACTAAAACTAAACTAGTTCTATTAATTCAACTCGTTCTTACTAAATATAAACTTACTATAAATAGAAAGAAACTAGTACATCTACTACTACTAATTAACATCTACTACTACATCTACTACTAATTAACATCTACTACTGCTAATTATACAACTAGTTTACAATCACTACTACTAATTAATATCCACTACTACTAAAAATCATTATCTATGAACCCTAAAT
>NC_041385.1:24270716-24273927 GCF_002162155.2 Triticum dicoccoides
CGAGGGAGACGACGGCGAGGCGAGGTTGGGGGAGACGACGGCGAGGCAGGGTCGGGGGAGACGGTCGCGAGGCGGGGTTGGGGGAGACGGCGGCGAGACGGCAGCGAGGCGGAGGCGACGAGGGGGAGAAGAGAGAGTGGGGAATTGGGGGAGGAAGCAGAGGAGAGGGAATCAGGCCGCACGGGGGGTTAGGTGAAAATAGCTTTAACAGTAGCGTGGGGAGGAAAAACGCGCTGCTGCTAAAGTCCGTAGTAGTAGCGCCATTTCTAGAAGGGCGCTACTACTATACCTAGCATGTCGGGACCGGTGTGGCAATTGTAGTAGTAGCGCGTTCTGTTCCTGCCACGCTACTGCTAAGGGGGTAACAGTAGCGCGGTTTATCCAGACGTGCTACTGCTAAGTAGCAGTAGCGCCTTTTTTAACAAGCGCTACTGGTAAGATTCTGTGTATAAGGTTTTCCCTAGTAGTTTAAGCATATCAGTTAAGCGCATGCGTAGGAAAATAGGTCTAATCATTTCAGCAAAACGTTCAAAGTCCTCATCATCCTTTGTCTTGGATGGTTTAGGAGGAAAGGGCATGGGTTTCTAAACCCATGGTTCTCTTTCTCTACCATGCTTCCTAGCAAAAAAATCTCTCTTATCATAACGTTGGTTTCTTGATTGTGGGTTATCAAGACCAATAGCGGGTTCAATTTCTATTTCGTTGTTATTACTAGGTTGAGCCTCTACATGAACATCATTATTAGCATTATCATCAGGTTCATGTTCATCTCCGGATTGTGTTTCAGCATCAGAGATAGAAGTATTATTAGGATTCTCAGGTATTTCTACATTAGGTTCACTAGACGTTTGCAAAGTCCTATCATTCTTCTTTTTCTTCTTCTTAGAAGAACTAGGAGCATCTAGATTATTATTCTGAGAATCTTGTTCAATTCTTTTAGGGTGGCCTTCAGGATACAAAGGTTCCTGAGTCATTCTACCAGTTCTAGTAGCCACTCTAACAACAAAGTCATTTTTATTATTTAATTCAGCAAGCAATTCGTTCTGAGCCTTAAGTACTTGTTCAACTTGAGTAGCAATCATGGAAGCATGTTTACTAGTGAGTTTAAGTTCACTTTTAACTCTAGCTACATAATCATTCAAGCATACTATCGTATAAGCATTATTCTTCAATTGTCTACCAACGTAATCATTGAAATTTGCTTGTCTATTCATGAAATCATCAAATTCATCTAAGCAAGGGCTATGAAATTTAGTAGATGGGATTTCATCTTATCATATCTATAGAGAGAATTTACCTTTACTACCTGTGTCGGGTTATCAAGACAATGTGTTTCCTCAACAGGCGGTATATTAAGACCATGTATTTCTTCAATAGGAGGTAAATTCTTAACATCTTCAACTTTAATACCTTTCTCTTTCATTGACTTCTTTGCCTCTTGCATATCTTCAATACTAAGAAATAGAACACCTCTCTTCTTCGGAGTGGGTTTAGGAATAGGCTCAGGAGTTGGCTTAGGAGTTGGCTCAATTGGTTCAGGAATTTCCTCAGGAGTTGGCTCAGGGAGAGTCCAATTATTTTCATTAGTCAACATATTATTTAATAGTAACTTAGCTTCATCGACTGTTCTTTCCCTGAAAACACAACCAACATAATTATCTGAGTAGTCCTTGGAAGCATCGGTTAGTCCATTATAGAAGATATCAAGTATTTAATTTTTCTTGAGAGGATGATCAGGCAAAGCATTAAGTAACTGAAGAAGCCTCCCCCAAGCTTGTGGAAGACTCTCTTCTTTGATTTGCACAAAATTATATATTTCCCGCAAGTCAGCTTGTTTCTTATGAGTAGGGAAACATTTAGCAGAGAAGTAATAAATCATATCCTGGGGACTACGCACACAACCAGGAGCAAGAGAATTATACCAAGTTTTAGCATCCCCCTTTAATGAGAATGGAAATATCTTAAGGATATTCAAATAGCGATATTTATCATCATGAGTAAACAGGGTAGCTATATCATTCAACTTGGTAAGATGTGCCACAACAGTTTCAGATTCAAGGCCTTAAAAAGGATCGGATTCTACCACAGTAATAATTTCAGGATCAACAGAGAATTCATAATCCTTATCAGTAACACAGATAGGTGAAGTAGCAAAAGCGGGGTGAGGTTTCATTCTAGCATTAAGAGACTGCTGCTTCCATTTAGCTAATAATTTCTTAAGATCATACCTATCATTGCAAGCAAAGATTTCCCTAGCAGCTTCTTCATTCATAACATAACCCTTAGGAACAACAGGCAATACATAATCATTGGGAGAACCTTCATCATCACTATCATCAATAATAGCATCTTCAATATTTTCATTCCCCCTAACTCTAGCAAGTTGTTCATCAAGAAATTCACCTAATGTCAAAGTAGTATCACGCACAGAAGTAGTTTCATCATGCATAGCAGAAGTGGCATCATCAATAACATGCGGCATATCAGAATTCATAGCAGTAGCAGGTTTAGGTGTCGCAAGCCTACTAATAACGGAAGGAGAATCTAGTGCAGAGCTAGATGGCACTTCCTTACCTCCCCTAGTAGTTGAGGGCAAAATCTTTCTTTTAGCGTCTTTCAAGATCTTCATAGTGATGAACAGATATAAATCCCAAGTGACTCAGAGAATAGAGCTATGGTGTAACGCCCCAGATATACTTTCCATATTTGTATCCAACTCTTGCCGTCTCCGGCGCTAAGTTATATTTATTTCTCGGGTTTGGGTCTTTGTCTCTGTGTGTTGTTTTTCTTTTTCGTGCATCTCTTATCATGTCATCACGTGCATTGCATTTGCATACATGTTCATCTCATGCATTCGAGCATTTTCCCCGTTGTCCGTTTTGCATTCTGGCGCTTCGTTCTCCTCCGGTGGTCATTTCTAGTCTTCTTTCGTGTGTGGGGTTTAAACATTTCCGGATTGGACCGAGACTTGCGAAGCGGCCTTGGTTTACTACCGGTAGACCGCCTGTCAAGTTTCGGGTCATTTGGACTTCGTTTGATACTCCAACGGTTAACCGAGGGACCGAAAAGGCCTCGTGTGTGTTGCAGCCCAACATCCCCCAAATTTGGCCCAAAACCCACCAAACTCTGCTCCATCGTCTCGGTCGTTCGATCACGATCGTGTGGGCGAAAACCGCACCTTATTTGGACTCTCCTAGCTCCACTTATGCCT
>NC_041385.1:24274500-24283170 GCF_002162155.2 Triticum dicoccoides
CTCCAGCGCCGCCGCCCCTTCCGGCTCCGGCGGCCGGAGCAGCCGCCGCCGCCGCGCCGCAACTCCGCCGCCGGCGCACGCCTCCCCGTCCGAGCCGGCCGCCGCCGCCTCGCCGTCCCCGGCGCCGCGCCGCGCCGCCCGCCTCCACGCCGGCGCCGCCCCGGCAACCTCCTCCCCGACCGACGGCCCGCTTCTCCGGCGAGCTCCGACTCCGGCGAGCAGCTACAGTGTTTCCGGCGAACTCCGTAAACCGCGCCAGATCTGGATCTGGGTCGTTTCGGTTGACTTCTCTCCCTCTAACCCTAGTTTTTCGTGCTATCTTTGACTGCTTGTATCTTCGCAACCGTAGCTCCGTTTTGGGCGTATGATATATACAAATCTTCGCCTCGACATGTACATCATTTCAATCCATTGCATCATTTGCATTTGAGGTCATCTTGATACCCAAAATGCTGTTAGAAGGAGGCTTCATGAGTTAAATTGCAGATCCGTTAGTTCATCATGCACTTTTCTCATTTTTGCTATGTTTAATTCGTGCATGATATGCCTGTGCCCCTTTGGGATGAATTGTTAAGCATTTTGTCTTATTTCCAGAGGTGTCACCCATGCATTTTTAGGATGTGTGTGTTGTCTTGTGCAAGCTTGCGAAGAGAGGTACCTGAGAATGCAGATTTCAGGGACTTAGTGATTTTCACTAAGTCTGGGATATTTTAGTTCATGATGCTATATGTCCAGCTTGTTTCCTAGTGATCCGTGCCTCTTTTGAGGATGATCAGTAAGGGAGTTTTGATATTTATGTTATGCTCTATCCATCCATGTCTTTGTTTACATATGTGGAGAGCTCTAGGTTGACTCAATCGAGCTCAACTTTTGCTTCGTTGTTAATCTGGGCAGATCGTCAACTTGTTTGCGATTTTGCCGATGCTACCGTTAGTGTTCCATGCATGCTATGCCTTTGTTCTTGCCATGTGTAGCTAGCACATTGTGCCTTCTTGCTGGTTATATGCTTTCCTTGCCTTGACTTGCACCGTAGTGAGTGCATCGAGCTCGTTTACATGCCTTCGTGAGTTATATTTCAGCGTGTCTCAGTTTTCACTAAGTCTGAAAACTGATTGTGTTCGAGCGATGTTCGTGAGCTCGGTAGAGTATTTTGTGAACCCTTTTGGCCCCAGGTCACTTTGGGTGTTTTGTTAAGCTTGTTGAGTAGCTCCATGCCATGTTTTTACTTGTCATGTTCAGATTTTCTATCATGTTGTTTTGCTGCTCCGAAGAGAGCATCGTGATCTGAAATTTCAGACTAGTGTTAATTTCACCAAGTCTGGAATCTGTTTTGCATTTGCGTTTTAGCCATGCTTGTTTGAACCTCTTAATGGATGAATTTGCCTATGGCTCAGTGCTAGTGTTTTGTTAACCATCGTGTGTACATCACTGCCATGTGTTTTGTTTTCATGTTTGGTGGTTGTAGCATGTTCATTTCGTTGCATTTAGATGCCTACTTGCTGTAAATCGCAGACCGGTGTCATATCTTAAAACGCTCGCCTTTTCCAAACCGTAACTCCGATTCCAATGATCTTTATATCGTTTTCAAGCGATTTCATCCCCTCTATCCAGTGGCACACTTGGTTTTCCAAGTTGATGCCAGGTTCATGCATTTCCTGTCATATCTTGCATTTTGCATCCCGCATCGCATGCCGCATAGCATATCATCATTTCATCATATTGCTTGGTCTTGCCCGTGGTTGATTGTATCCTTGTTGCTTGTTTGTCTTGTTGGGTAGAGCCGGGAGACGAGTTCGCTACCGAGGAGCCCGTTGAGTTTGCTTGTGAGGATCCAGTCAACTCTGACAACTGTGCAGGCAAGATGATCATACCCTCGATATCACTACTATCTTTGCTATGCTAGTTTGCTCGCTCTTTTGCTTTGCCACTGCTACGATGCCTACATTTTGCTTGTCAGCCTCCCAATTGCCATGTTGAACCTCTAACCCACCATTTTCCTAGCAAACCGTTGATTGGCTATGTTACCGCTTTGCTCAGCCCTTCTTATAGCGTTGTTAGCTGCAGGTGAAGATTGGAGCCGTTCCTTGTTGGAACATTTATTTACTTGTTGGGATATCATTATATTGCTATGTTATCTTAATGCATCTATATACTTGGTAAAGGGTGGAAGGCTCGGCCTCTCGCCTAGTGTTTTGTTCCACTCTTGCCGCCCTAGTTTCCGTCATATCGGTGTTATGTTCCCGGATTGTGCGTCCCTTACGCGGTTGGGCTATAATGGGAACCCCTTGATAGTTCGCCTTGATTAAAGATTTTCCAGCAATGCCCAACATTGGTTTTACCATTTGCCACCTAGCCTCTTTTTCCCTTGGGTTTCCGGAGCCCGAAGGTCATCTTATTTTAACCCCCCCCCCCGGGCCAGTGCTCCTCTGAGTGTTGGTTCGAACTAGAGCCCTGTGCAGCGCCATCTCGGGGAAACTCGAGGTTTGGTTTTAGTTGTACGGATTGCTCATTTGAGTGTGCCCTGAGAAAGAGATATGTGCAGCTCCTATCGGGATTTGTCGGCACATTCGGACGGTGTTGCTGGACTTGTTTTAACCTGTCGAATCATCTTGTTGTACCAAGATACCGAGTCTGATCGGTGTGTCTTGGGTGGAGGTCTATTCCTTCGTTGACCGTGAGAGCTTGTTATGGGCTAAGTTCGGACCCCCCTGCAGGGATTGATCTTTCGAAAGCCGTGCCCGCGGTTATGGGCAGATGGGAATTTGTTAATGTCCGGTTGTAGATAACTTTAACTAAACTTAATTAAAATGAATCAACCGTGTGTGTTACCGTGATGGCCCCTTCTCGGCGGAGTTCGGGAAGTGGACACGGTGTTGGAGTTATGCTTGCGCAGGATGTTCCTTTAGCTTCTCGCTCGTGCTTCGCCTTCTCTTCTCGCTCTCTTTTGCGTATAAGTTAGCCACCACATATGCTAGTCGCTTGCTGCAGCTCCACATATATTTGCCTTATCCATTCCTATGAGCTTAAATAGTTTTGATCGCGTGGGTGTGAGATTGCTGAGTCCCTGTGGCTCACAGATACTACAACTCCAGATGTAGGTCCAGGTGTTTCTGCTCCAGTTGACGATTACGAGCTCAAGTGGGAGTTCGACGAGGACTCTCAGCGATACTACGTGTCTTTTCCGGATGATCAGTAGTGGTGCCTAGTTGGGGTAATCGATTCAGGGCCTTGTCGCATGTTGGGGGTCTTTTCTATTTTGGCACCGTAGTCAGGCCATGAGTGATTTGTATGATGGATGTTATTTATGTACTCTGATGTGACGTGGCGAGTGTAAGCCAACTATGTTATCTCCCCCTTTTATTATATATTACATGGGATGTTGTAATGATTGCCTGACATTGCTTTCAATGCGGTTATGCCTCTAAGTCGTGCCTCGACACGTGGGAGCTATAGCCGCATCGAGGGCGTTACAAGTTGGTAATCAGAGCCTTCCCCGACCTTAGGAGCCCCCATTGCTTGATCGTTTTTAGCAGCCGAGTTGTGTCTAGAAAAAAAATGTTTTGAGTCCTTAGGAATTATATATCGGAGAGCTTAGGAATTCTTTTTACTTCCCAGTCTCCTCATCGCTCTGGTAAGGCATCCTGACGTAGAGTTTTGATTCTTCTCTTCTCAAATTTCACTAATTTTTTTTTCTTAGGATCACGCGAGTATCTTGGTTTTGTTCCGATGGTTTTGTGACGAGAACATTGTTCTTGGTGCCTCCTGTCTTTAGGGGTTGTGGCAGTGTCCCGGGGAGTTGAGCTCCGAGGTGTTGTCGTCACAATTTTATCGTTGCAATTCTGGTATACTTGAGATATGTTCGCCGACATCGAAAATCTCTTTTATGCAGTTCGTTGGTGAGATAACCTCGACGCCACCCAGTACTGGGGCGGGAGTTCGGGAGTATCGCCATAACTTGTATAACGGATGCTTTTCGAAGGTTGAGGTAGATGGTTTCCGAAGTTTTCTTGGTTATGTGTTGAAGGATGGATACAGCTGGATGTAGGATTTGCTAGTTTTGGTGAGATATTGTGCTTCCCCTGTATCCCCAACACCTGATTGCATAACCAGAAAGGTTCGGGAATTTCATAGGTGGGAATTCTAGTAGCTCTAGTTCTTCTTCCACGGATATCGGTTTGAGATTGGGATTTCTTACCGATTATTCGTTCTTGATCCGTACCTTGTTGAATTATTTCTCTACCTTAATTCTACGTGGCTTCTCAATTTATGGATATGTGACCATTTGAAGAGGAATGCATTCGTTCATTTTGTTCGGATGTGAAGACTATATGTTGCAATTTTCATTCCGTTGGATTCAGCTTCTATATTGTTATCTATCTATGTGCTAATGGTGGTCAACCTCTTCAGGATGGCTCCTCCAACGCGCACGACTCCGAATCCTGATCCACCTCCACCTCCGCCTCCTCCGGAAGCATGGCAAGCTGTGATGGCCGCTACTAATGCAAACACACAGTTGATCATGCAAATCCTCCAAGAGCGGAATCAAGGCAGTCAAGGGAATCAAGGCCATAATCAGCACCACTTTGCTACTCTGAACCAGTTCCTCGCAAATGGCCCAAAGACGTTCAGCGGATGTGTTGAGGCTACCGATGCTGACGATTGGCTAGTGGATCTGGGCAAGCATTTTGAATGTAGCAACGTCAGGCCTGAAGATTTCGTCAAGTTCGCTTCTTTCCAGCTCAAAGATCAGGCTGAAGAGTGGTTCCAGCAGTACAAGGATTCCAGAGGTGGACGTGTTATCACTTGGGACGATTTCCGTCAAGATTTCCGCGCTCATCACATCCCTCAAAGTGTGGTTGAGAGTAAGCGTCAGGAATTCCGCAATCTGAAGCAAGGCTCTTTGTCTGTCTATGACTACAACAAGTTGTTCCAGAAGCTCGCCCGTTTTGCCAAGCAGGATGTTCCTGATGAGAAGAGCATGATCTATCAGTTCAGGGGTGGTCTTCGTGAGGAAATTCAGCTCGCTCTTGTCCTCTTTGAGCCGTTGAGATACGATGAGTTCTACAACATGGCACTGAAGCAAGAGGCTGCTCAGATGAGGTGTGATGCTTCCAGGAAGCGTGCCAGAGATGTTACTCCGTCTTCCTCTACTCAAGTGGTCAAGCAGCAGAAGTATTGGCTTCCTCCTCCTCCGTTCCGTCAGCCGTATCAGCAGAAGAGTAAAGGTGGCAGTGGTTTCTCCCACCCACCCAACCCAGGCTTTCAGAACAAGTCTTCGTCTCAAGCGCCAAGACCGAGTGCTCCGTATCACCGTCCGCTTTCAGAGGTCACGTGCAACAAGTGCCAACAGAAGGGTCACTATGCCAACAAGTGTACCAACCAGAGGCGTCTTCCTCCTCCTCCTCCTGTCAGATCGGCAAGTACAGCTGTGGTCAAGCACAATCCCAAGCATGCCAAGGTCAATATGGTGAATGCAGCTCAGGCAGAGGATTCTTCAGATGTGATCATGGGTAACCTTCCTGTTAATGATATTCCTGCAAAAGTTCTTTTTGACACTGGTGCATCGCATTGTTTCATCTCGAGACCTTTTGCTTCCAAGCATGATTTTGTTACTCAAATGTTGCCGAGACCGTTGTCTATTGACTCTCCGGCCAGCCTCTTGACATCTCGAGTGTGTGTTCCGGATGTTACAATCACTTTGGGCGACTGCAAGTTTCTCTCTTCTCCGGTGGTTCTTGGCAATTCTGACATTGATCTTATTATCGGGATGGACTAGCTCTCTAAGCATAAAGCTCAGCTTGATTGTGCAGCCAGGCAGATTAAACTGACTCATTCGTCTGAGGATGTCATTGTCTTTGCCGCTCGGGATAATTCCATCCGGTTGTTTTCTCTCAATGAGAAGGGTGAATTGGATGCTATTTCGCAGATTCCGGTTGTTTGTGAGTATCAAGACGTTTTTCCAGAAGAGCTCCCAGGAATGCCTCCGCACCGGCCGGTTGAATTCGTTATTGAACTTGAGCCCGGTACGGAACCTGTGTGCAAACGTCCCTACAAGCTCGAACCTGAAGAGTTGAAAGAGCTGAAGAAACAACTCGATGAGCAAGAAAGATTGGGTCTCATTCGGCCTAGTACTTCTTCGTGGGGTTGTGGTGTTCTTTTTGTGAAGAAGAAGGATGGATCGAGTCGACTTTGTGTTGATTACCATCCAGTAAACAAGAAGACCATCAAGAACAAATACCCACTTCCCAACATCAATGAGCTGTTCGAACAACTCAAGGGTGCTCAAGTATTCTCCAAGCTTGATCTCCGTATGGGTTATCATCAGATTCATATTCGTGAGCAAGATATTCCCAAGACGGCGTTTAGAACAAGCTTTGGTTCATATGAATACACCGTCATGTCTTTTGGCCTCGCCAACGCTCCTCCGACGTTCTCTCGCATGATGAACTTCATCTTCAGCCCCTACACCAATGAATTCGTTTTGGTCTATCTCGACGACATTCTGGTTTTCTCCAAGAACAAGGAAGATCATGCCAAGCACTTGCGTTTGGTTCTTGACAAGCTCAGAGAACATCAGTTCTACGCTAAGTTCTCCAAGTGTGAATTTTGGCTCGATGAGGTTCTTTATCTTGGTCATATCATCCCTGCCAATGGCATTTCCGTGAATCCTAAGAAGGTGTCTGCAATTGTGAATTGGGAACCTCCTCAGAACGTAAAGCAACTCCGCAGTTTCCTCGGTCTCGCAAGCTATTGCAGAAGATTCGTTAAAAACTTTTCTAAGATCGCCAAGCCTCTCTCAAATCTTCTTCAGAAGCACGTCAAGTACGTTTGGTCTCCGGAGTGTGATATTGCTTTCAACACTTTGAAAGAGAAATTGATCACTGCTCCAGTTCTGACTCCGCCTGATGAAACCAAGCCGTACGAGGTCTTTTGTGATGCCTCTCTCCAAGGTCTCGGTGCTGTACTGATGCAAGAGAAGAAAGTTGTTGCTTATACCTCTCGCCAGTTGAAGCCTAATGAGAAGAACTACCCCACTCATGATCTCGAGTTGGCGGCAGTTGTGCACGCTTTGTTGACTTGGAGACATCTTCTATTGGGAAGAAAAGTGGACATTTTCACTGATCACAAGAGTCTCAAGTACATCTTCACCCAGCCTAATCTCAACCTCAGGCAGACTCGATGGGTCGAGATGATTCAAGAGTACAATCCGAGTATTGAGTATACTCCAGGCAAGGCCAATGTGATTGCTGACGCTTTGAGCAGGAAAGCATATTGCAACAGTCTGATTCTCAAGCCTTATCAACCCGAGCTTTGTGAAGCTTTCCGCAAACTTAATCTGCAAATTGTTCCTCAAGGTTTCCTCGCCAACCTTCAAGTCTCTCCTACCTTAGAAGACCAGATTTGCCAAGCCCAACTTCTTGATGCTATGGTGAAAAAGGTGAAGATTGGTATTGCAAAGAGTCAGTCCAAGTACAAGTGCTACCGACTTGATGACAAGGACACTCTCTTCTTCGAGGATCGAATTGTTGTGCCCAAAGGTGAACTTCGTAAGGTGATCATGAACGAGGCTCACAACTCTCTCCTCTCCATCCACCCTGGTAGTACGAAGATGTATCAGGATCTCAAGCAAGCTATTGGTGGACTCGAATGAAGCGCGAGATCGCTCAATTCGTGAACGAGTGTGATGTCTGCAGAAGAGTGAAGGCAGAACACCAAAGGCCAGCTGGTCTCCTCCAACCTCTTGCCATTCCAGAATGGAAGTTTGACCATATTCAAATGGACTTCGTGACTGGGTTTCCAAAGTCCAAGCGTGGCAATGATGCTATATTCGTCGTCATCGACAAGCTCACCAAAGTGGCTCACTTTCTGCCTATCAAAGAGTCAATCACTGCAGCTCAATTGGCGGAACTCTATACCTCTCGCATTGTCTCTCTGCACGGTATTCCTCAAGTGATATCTTCAGACCGTGGCAGCATCTTTACCTCCAAGTTTTGGGATTCTTTTCAGAAGGCCATGGGCACCAACATCCGCTTCAGCACAACTTTCCATCCTCAAACGAGCGGTCAAGTCGAGCGTGTCAACCAGATTCTCGAAGACATGCTCAGGGCTTGTGTGATTTCTTTCGGCATGAAGTGGGAGGATTGTCTTCCTTATGCTGAATTCTCATACAACAACAGCTTTCAAGCAAGTTCGGGCAAGGCCCCCTTTGAAATTCTGTATGGCAGGAAGTGCCGTACCCCTCTCAACTGGTCTGAAACCGGTGAACGTCAGCTGCTGGGTAATGACTTAATCACAGAAGCAGAAGATATGTGCAAAGTCATTCGTGATAACCTCAAAGCAGCTCAATCCCGCCAGAAGAGCTACTATGATAGTAAGCACCGTGATTTGGCTTTCGAGATTGGAGATCATGTTTACCTCCGCGTCTCTCCTATGAAAGGTACTCGTCGCTTCGGTATCAAAGGGAAGCTTGCCCCTAGATACGTGGGACCTTTCAAGATTGTCAGCAAGAGAGGCGACCTCGCCTATCAACTCGAGCTTCCTTCAAACTTTGCAAATGTTCATGATGTGTTCCATGTCTCTCAGCTTCGAAAGTGCTTCAAGACTCCTGACCGCACCGTCAACTTCGAGGACATTGAGCTCCAAGAAGATCTCTCCTATCGTGAGCACCCA
>NC_041385.1:24283180-24285433 GCF_002162155.2 Triticum dicoccoides
GTCCCCGGCGCCGCGCCGCGCCGCCCGCCTCCACGCCGGCGCCGCCCCGGCAACCTCCTCCCCGACCGACGGCCCGCGTCTCCGGCGAGCTCCGACTCCGGCGAGCAGCTACAGTGTTTCCGGCGAACTCCGTAAACCGCGCCAGATCTGGATCTGGGTCGTTTCGGTTGACTTCTCTCCCTCTAACCCTAGTTTTTCGTGCTATCTTTGACTGCTTGTATCTTCGCAACCGTAGCTCCATTTTGGGCGTATGATATATACAAATCTTCGCCTCGACATGTACATCATTTCATTCCATTGCATCATTTGCATTTGAGGTCATCTTGATACCCAAAATGCTGTTAGAAGGAGGCTTCATGAGTTAAATTGCAGATCCGTTAGTTCATCATGCACTTTTCTCATTTTTGCTATGTTTAATTCGTGCATGATATGCCTGTGCCCCTTTGGGATGAATTGTTAAGCATTTTGTCTTATTTCCAGAGGTGTCACCCATGCATTTTTAAGATGTGTGTGTTGTCTTGTGCAAGCTTGCGAAGAGAGGTACCTGAGAATGCAGATTTCAGGGACTTAGTGATTTTCACTAAGTCTGGGATATTTTAGTTCATGATGCTATATGTCCAGCTTGTTTCCTAGTGATCCGTGCCTCTTTTGAGGATGATCAGTAAGGGAGTTTTGATATTTATGTTATGCTCTATCCATCCATGTCTTTGTTTACATATGTGGAGTGCTCTAGGTTGACTCAATCGAGCTCAACTTTTGCTTCGTTGTTAATCTGGGCAGATCGTCAACTTGTTTGCGATTTTGCCGATGCTACCGTTAGTGTTCCATGCATGCTATGCCTTTGTTCTTGCCATGTGTAGCTAGCACATTGTGCCTTCTTGCTGGTTATATGCTTTCCTTGCCTTGACTTGCACCGTAGTGAGTGCATCGAGCTCGTTTACATGCCTTCGTGAGTTATATTTCAGCGTGTCTCAGTTTTCACTAAGTCTGAAAACTGATTGTGTTTGAGCGATGTTCGTGAGCTCGGTAGAGTATTTTGTGAACCCTTTTGGCCCCAGGTCACTTTGGGTGTTTTGTTAAGCTTGTTGAGTAGCTCCACGCCATGTTCTTACTTGTCATGTTCAGATTTTCTATCATGTTGTTTTGCTGCTCCGAAGAGAGCATCGTGATCTGAAATTTCAGACTAGTGTTAATTTCACCAAGTCTGGAATCTGTTTTGCATTTGCGTTTTAGCCATGCTTGTTTGAACCTCTTAATGGATGAATTTGCCTATGGCTCAGTGTTAGTGTTTTGTTAACCATCGTGTGTACATCGCTGCCATGTATTTTGTTTTCATGTTTGGTAGTTGTAGCATGTTCATTTCGTTGCATTTAGATGCCTACTTGCTGTAAATCGCAGACCGGTGTCATATCTTAAAACGCTCGCCTTTTCCAAACCGTAACTCCGATTCCAATGATCTTTATATCGTTTTCAAGCGATTTCATCCCCTCTATCCAGTGGCACACTTGGTTTTCCAAGTTGATGCCAGGTTCATGCATTTCCTGTCATATCTTGCATTTTGCATCCCGCATCGCATCCCGCATAGCATATCATCATTTCATCATATTGCTTGGTCTTGCCCGTGGTTGATTGTATCCTTGTTGCTTGTTTGTCTTGTTGGGTAGAGCCGGGAGACGAGTTCGCTACCGAGGAGCCCGTTGAGTTTGCTTGTGAGGATCCAGTCAACTCTGACAACTGTGCAGGCAAGATGATCATACCCTCGATATCACTACTATCTTTGCTATGCTAGTTTGCTCGCTCTTTTGCTTTGCCACTGCTACGATGCCTACCTTTTGCTTGTCAGCCTCCCAATTGCCATGTTGAACCTCTAACCCACCATTTTCCTAGCAAACCGTTGATTGGCTATGTTACCGCTTTGCTCAGCCCTTCTTATAGCGTTGTTAGCTGCAGGTGAAGATTGGAGCCGTTCCTTGTTGGAACATTTATTTACTTGTTGGGATATCATTATATTGCTATGTTATCTTAATGCATCTATATACTTGGTAAAGGGTGGAAGGCTCGGCCTCTCGCCTAGTGTTTTGTTCCACTCTTGCCGCCCTAGTTTCCGTCATATCGGTGTTATGTTCCCGGATTGTGCGTCCCTTACGCGGTTGGGCTATAATGGGAACCCCTTGATAGTTCGCCTTGATTAAAGATTTTCCAGCAATGCCCAACATTGGTTTTACCATTTGCCACCTAGCCTCTTTTTCCCTT
>NC_041385.1:24286046-24293031 GCF_002162155.2 Triticum dicoccoides
GGGGAAACTCGAGGTTTGGTTTTAGTTGTACGGATTTCTCATCTGAGTGTGCCCTGAGAAAGAGATATGTGCAGCTCCTATCGGGATTTGTCGGCACATTCGGGCGGTGTTGCTGGACTTGTTTTAACCTGTCGAATCATCTTGTTGTACCAAGATACCGAGTCTGATCGGTGTGTCTTGGGTGGAGGTCTATTCCTTCGTTGACCGTGAGAGCTTGTTATGGGCTAAGTTGGGACCCCCCTGCAGGGATTGATCTTTCGAAAGCCGTGCCCGCGGTTATGGGTAGATGGGAATTTGTTAATGTCTGGTTGTAGATAACTTTAACTAAACTTAATTAAAATGAATCAACCGTGTGTGTTACCGTGATGGCCCCTTCTCGGCGGAGTTCGGGAAGTGGACACGGTGTTGGAGTTATGCTTGCGCAGGATGTTCCTTTAGCTTCTCGCTCGTGCTTCGCCTTCTCTTCTCGCTCTCTTTTGCGTATAAGTTAGCCACCACATATGCTAGTCGCTTGCTGCAGCTCCACATATATTTGCCTTATCCATTCCTATGAGCTTAAATAGTTTTGATCGCGTGGGTGTGAGATTGCTGAGTCCCTGTGGCTCACAGATACTACAACTCCAGATGCAGGTCCAGGTGTTTCTGCTCCAGTTGACGATTACGAGCTCAAGTGGGAGTTCGACGAGGACTCTCAGCGATACTACGTGTCTTTTCCAGATGATCAGTAGTGGTGGCCTTGTCGCATGTTGGGGGTCTTTTCTATTTTGGCACCGTAGTCGGGCCATGAGTGATTTGTATGATGGATGTTATTTATGTACTCTGATGTGACATGGCGAGTGTAAGCCAACTATGTTATCTCCCCCTTTTATTATATATTACATGGGATGTTGTAATGATTGCCTGACTTGCGACATTGCTTTCAATGCGGTTATGCCTCTAAGTCGTGCCTCGACACGTGGGAGCTATAGCCGCATCGAGGGCGTTACATATGGTCCCCGGCAATGGCGCCAGAAATTAGTCTTGATAACCCACAAGTGTAGGGGATCGCAACAGCTTTTGAGGGTAAAGTATTCAACCCAAATTTATCGATTCGACACAAGGGGAGCCAAAGAATATTATTGAGTATTAGCAGTTGAGTTGTCAATTCAACCACACCTGGATAACTTAGTATCTGCAACAAAGTATTTAGTAGCAAAGTAGTATGATAGTAATGGTAACAGTGGCAAAAGTAAAAATAAAAGTTTTTGGGTTTTTGTAGTAGTTGTAATAGCAGCAACGGAAAAGTAAATAAGCGAAGAACAATATGTGAAAAGCTTGTAGGCAATGGATCAGTGATGGATAATTATGCCGGATGCAATTCTTCATGTAATAGCTATAACATAGGGTGACACAGAACTAGCTCCAATTCATCGATGTAATGTAGGCATGTATTCCGTAAATAGTCATACATGCTTATGGAAAAGAACTTGCATGACATCTTTTGTCCTACCCTCCCGTGGTAGCGTGGTCCTAGTGGAAACTAAGGGATATTAAGGCCTCCTTTTAATAGAGAACCGGACGAAAGCATTAACACATAGTGAATACATGAACTCCTCAAACTACGGTCATCACCGAGAAGTATCCCGATTATTGTCACTTCGGGGTTGTCGGATCATAACACATAATAGGTGACTATAGACTTGCAAGATAGGATCAAGAACACACATATATTCATGAAAACATAGTAAGTTCAGATCTGAAATCATGGCACTCGAGCCCTAGTGACAAGCATTAAGCATAGCAAAGTCATAGCAACATCAATCTCAGAACATAGTGGATACTAGGGATCAAACCCTAACAAAACTAACTTGATTACATGGTAAATCTCATCCAACCCATCACCGTCCAGTAAGCCTACGATGGAATTACTCACGCACGGCAGTGAGCATCATGAAATTGGTGATGGAGGATGGTTGATGATGATGACGGCGACGAATCCCCCTCTCCGGAGCCCCGAACGGACTCCAGATCAGCCCTCCCGAGAGAGATTAGGGCTTGGAGGCTGCTCCGTGTCGTAAAACGCGATGAAACTTTCTCTCTGATTTTTTTCTCCCCGAGACGGAAGATATGGAGTTGGAGTTGAGGTCGGTGGAGGTCCAGGGGGCCCACGAGATAGGGGGCGCGCCCTACAGGGGGCGGCCCCTGTCTCGTGGACATGCCGTGGGCCCCCCTCGTGTATTTCTTTCGCCCAGAAATTCTTATTTATTCCAAAAAGTGCCTCCGTGGATTTTCAGGACATTCCGAGAACTTTTGTTTTCTACACATAAAACAACATCATGGCAGTTCTACTGAAAACATCGTTAATCCGGGTTAGTTTCATTCAAATCATGCAAGCTAGAGTCCAAAACAAGGACAAAAGTGTTTGGAAAAGTAGATACAGTGGAGACGTATCACGGCTTATGCTGAGTTGGTCTGTGCAGCGGAAGAGTTGAAGTTTTACAAGGATAATGTTGATCCGGCTGATATGACATCTTTGAAAAAGCCCACTATGGAGCATGACCCAGTAATGAAGTTTAAATCGTCCGATGACACAAAGCTTGTTGATTTCGTTCCCGGCGAGTCATCCAAGCAGTTCAGTATCAGTGCTAATCTGGATCCCAAATAGGAAACCACGCTCATTGAGTTCATCTATGAGAACCGGGACATCTTTGCATGGAAACCTTCTGACATGCTGGGTGTACCGAGAGAACTCGCTGAGCACACTCTCAATATTGATCCAAAATTTAAGCTGGTCAAGCAGTTTCTTCGGCGGTTTAATGAGGAGAGGTGTAAGGCCATTGGTGAGGAGGTGGCCCGGCTCTTGGCAGCTAGGTTCATGATTGAAGTATTTCATCCTGAGTGGTTGGCTAACACGGTGCTAGTGCTTAAGAAGAATGGCACTTGGCGTATGTGTCTGGATTACACGGACTTGATCAAGGCTTGTCCGGCTGATCCCTTTGCTCTCCTTCGTATTGATCAAATCATTGATGCTACGGCGGGTTGTGAGCATTTGAGCTTTTTGGATGCTTATTCTGGATATCATCAGATCAAGATGGCAGTTAAGGACCAAGAGAAGACAACTTTTATTACTCCGTTTGGAGCCTTCTGCTATGTTTCTATGCCTTTTGGGCTCAAGAGTGCCCAGGTGACTTACCAGCGCTGCGTGCAGAATTGTCTTCATACTCAGATTGGGCGTAATGTTCATGCTTATGTCGATGATATTGTGGTGAAATCCAGAGAGAAGGAAACATTGATAGATGACTTAAGGGAGGCCTGTGATAATCTCCGGGTCTACAATATGATGCTTAACCCGACCAAGTGTGTCTTCAGTGTGTCGGCAGTCAAGCTTTTAGGGTTTCTGGTTTCTAACAAAGGCATTGAGGCTAACCCGGAGAAAATCAAGGCTATTACCTCTCTAGCAAAACCCAAGTGTATCAATGATGTCCAGCGTCTGGCGGGTCGTATCGCAGCTTTAAGCCGATTAGGTGAGAAGGCCATACCATTGTACCAGATGATGTAGAAAACCGATGACTTTGTCTGGAGCGACGCTGCTAACGATGCATTTGAAGATTTGAAGAGACAGCTGGCTGAGCCGCCGGTCCTTGCTGCTCCCATTGATAAGGAGCCCTTATTGTTATACGTGGCTGCTAACACACGTGCTATCAGTGTGGCCATTGTGGTGGAGCGCAAGGAGGCTGGTAAAGAGTATCCGGTTCAACGGCCAGTTTACTACATCAGTGACGTGCTTATTGAATCCAAGCAGAGATACCCACATTGGCAGAAGCTTGTTTATGGGGTGTTCATGGCCAGCCGGAAGCTTAAACAATATTTTCTGGGACATCCCATCACTGTGGTCAGTTCTGCTCCTTTCGGAGATATCATCCAAAATAGAGAAGGCATAGGACGAGTCACCAAGTGGGCCACTGAGCTTGGGCCTCATGGTTTAAAGTATGTGCCACACACTGCTATCAAGTCTCAAGCACTGGTGGATTTTATCAACGATTGAACAGAGCTGCAGAGGCCTGAAGAGAAGCCGGACTACACATATTGGACTATTCACTTTGATGGGTCCAGGCAGTTGGAGTGATCGGGGGTTGGAGTCGTTTTAGCTTCCCCTCGAGGTGACAAATTTTGTTATGTGCTAAGGTTGATGTTTCCTTGTACTAACAATGCAGTTGAATATGAGGACTTACTCCATGGTCTTCGGATAGCCAAGGAGATGAGTTTAAGCCGGGTAAGGTGCTTTGGCGAGTCAGATTTGGTAGCTCAACAAGTCTCATGCAAATGGGATTCCAAGGATTCCCTCATGGCGGCTTATCGCCGTGAAGTTGATGTTGTTGCTCGACACTTCAAGGGTTATCAAGTGGAGCACATTGATCACAATAAGAATGAGGCGGCTGATGCTTTAAGACGACTGGGATCTCAGCGTAAACTGGTACCACCGAACACTTTCTTGGATATTCTACATAATCCTTCTGCTAAGTTACCTACAGAGGAAGACTTGGCTGTTCCTGACCCGGAAGCATAGTGCCATACTTGGCTTATATGACCCGGGGAGAGTTGCCTGAGGATGAAACCTTGGCTAGGCAGATAACCCAGCGGTCTAAGTCAGTGACAATTGCCAATGGCGAGTTGCAACATCTTAGTGTGACTGGGGTATTTCAGCGTTGTGTCTCTCCTGAGGAAGGTCAAGAGATTCTTCGTGATATTCATGAAGGAGATTGTGGTCATCATGCTTGTTCAAAGTCCCTTGTGGCCAAAGCTTTTCTTCATAGGTTTTATTGGCTGACGGCTCACGCTGATGCAGAGGATCTGGTCAATAAATGTGATGGTTGTCAGAAATTCTCTCGGCGAGCTCACGTACCGGCTCAGGAATTGAGGATGATTCCAATTACTTGGCCGTTTGCGGTGTGAGTATGGCACCCCGGCTCAGAGCGACCGGTTTACCTTGCATTGCCAGCCCAGAGACCTTGTCTTCTGGCAATACACAACAACATGGTACAGAAAACAACCACTTTATTCATGCTAGCGGAGCATAGCTCATATTACAACAGTTAGGGAGGCCAAGCGGCATACACGGTGCGACTGAACAATATGTACATTATTTAGTGAACATAAAGGGGGCCTCGATCATGACAACTACTCGACAGCGGAACAATGTCGTAGCGGGACTCCATAGCACAAGGACACCGACGTGGACATGGTCTAGACTCAGACAACACTCCTTTCCAACGGTACTTTCCTGAAATCTGGCGTGACACGCCAGGTCAGTACATTGAATGTACTTGCAAGCTCACAATAAGCATAAACATGATGATAGACAATATCATGATATTGAACCAATTAAACAACAATGCAACCATTTATCAACATGCTGTAATTTTGCTCAACATGTACTCATTCTCCTGACTGGCTTACCAGATGTGACCAATAAACATGATAATACCAAAACACACTCATGATCCTTACGACGATCACAACCCGACCAACTCGTGGCCCGTGATCCTTACAGCGATCACAACCCGACCAACTCGTGGCCCGTGATCCTTACGACGATCACAACCCGACCAACTCGTGGCCCGTGATCCTTACAGCGATCACAACCCGACCAACTCGTGGCTCGTGATCCTTACGGTGATCATAACCCGACCAACTCGTGGCCCGTGATCCTTACGGCGATCACAACCCGACCAACTCATGGGCAACTCAACACGATGGCCTCACCGCCATCCTTAGTGAAATTTAGTGTGCATATTTATTAAGTGTTGACCCATGGTGTACCCTACTTTCGAGCGTGTCCATAACCGTGGACTTGGCTATCGATAGATTAAAAACACTCTGTAGAGGTTAGTACACTGTACCCACACTACGGAACCCATGGCCTCGCATTCCCATTCGGGTGGACCAACGGCGTTCCGACGAAACCGTTTCATTGTCATGACACTCTCCCGGCCCTCCCGACTCAGACCGCAACGGGCTAGTCCTGGGTGGCCCCGTGTCTACCTCCAGACACCTCGACCACCGTCGTGGCCACGATCCACCCTGGGACCCGGTACCAAAAATTAACTTAACTACGGGCACACAAGGTTATGCCTGCCTACCGGGCCAGGGTGCAGCATGCCCATAACCTTCCCTAAATGGAGGCACCGACCAGAGGCACAACAATGAAACACATTAAGGCCGTCCCATACCGGCAAATGTGGTTGCACTGGGAAAGACTCGTTCCAGTGGCACCACGACCCGGTCAACAACATGTTCAAGTTGAATTATTAATCAGGTTCAACTTAATGTGAATAAAAATAACCAGTGTCATCATGCCATACTATGCATCACTAAACATATGCATCACATAATTGTGCAAACAACTACACCAACCACGCTCCCACGGAGCCATCATCAACACATGCTACTATTCTGATTAAAATCTCACTTTACTTATACTTGAACCATTTCTAGCATTCTCATCATTATTCATCATGCACAATAATATTTAAACTACTCATCAAACTCTATGACCATATTATTTATTTATTACTTGCAACTAAGTTCTCCTTATCTTGCCAACCATATTTACTTCAAACATTCTGAAGTTCAAGTATTTCATCATATCAAGCATAGAACATAATATATTTATTATATAACTAATTTAAATGCATAAATATTCATAAGTTGAAGTAGGAAAATCATAAATATTGAAGTGGCACCATGAAAATGTTACTGTGGCTTGCCTTAGTACTGTGAGGTTCACAAAGCTCCTGGGGATCCTCAAGACAAGCTGGTTCTGCAGAAAATATTCAAAACCACAAAAAGAAAATATCAAGAAACCTTCTGAAAATTACCAGACAATCTAGACAGCAAGGAAAAATCCCATCCTTTGGGTGTTGTTAGATTTTTGGACACAGAACATGATGCAAAAAGAATCAATGCATTTGGACTTTCAGGTAAAAAGTTGTGGCTGTTTGAATGC
>NC_041385.1:24293489-24350015 GCF_002162155.2 Triticum dicoccoides
GCCACCACTCATACCGCTTCGCGCACGTAATGAGTGGATGACTAGCAGGCCCCGCTAGTCAGGCCGGAGGGAGGGGAGAGGAAAACAGAGATGCGCGGCGCTTCACCGGAGCTCACGCCGATGTTGAGACTTCTTGGAGGCGAATGAGAGGGAGGGATCGACGGAGAAGATGATTGCGCACCTGCCCGTACCCGTAGTGTGGCTAACGTTGGCCGGACGGCGTCGGATTTGACCTCTCCAGCAGCGACAGAGGGTGGAGGTTGCCAGAGTTGAAGAAGACGGCGGCTTGGGGCGGCTCCAGGAGCTCTAGCTAGGTGTGTTGGCTTCATGAAGGAGAGGTGGAGGCCCTTGCGGTGTCGCCTTGGCTTGGGAGGGGCCGGAGCTGCGGGAACGATCCGAGCGGATCGCCGGCGAGCTCGGCTCCTGGACGGCAGCCCGCGGCCTGCCCGGCCGCGCTGCGGCTTCTAGTGGCTCTAAGAGGGGGTGAGAGTGGGTTTTCGATGCTCCAGGAGGTTGCGGAGGGGGGCTTTTATAGGCGGGGCGGCAAGGAGGGCTCGGGCTCCGCTGGAGGACACCTGTCCCCAACGTCGGGCAACGAAGGGTGCCAGAGAGCGATGAAGAAGGCGAAGAGGTCACGCACCCACTGTACGCGGGCGCGGGTGAGCACAGGATCGAGGGAGAAAGAGACGAACACAGTGCACGCGCACTATGCCATTGGCCGGACCATGCCCGTGCTCGCTACGGCAAGCTCCGGCATCGGCGAGTGGCAGGGTGGAGTTATGGAGGTGGAGACGAGGATGGTGGCGAGGGGGGACACACTCTGGCTGGCCGAGCAGCGAGCACACGCCCAACAGAGGCGCTGGCGACGCGCAGAGCGCGCGTTTGGCATGAAAGCACACTCGGATGAATGCGGTCACCACGTGGACCGTGACATCAGGCCACCTACGCACTAACAAGGATGTTTGGCGTGTAGTCCTTAGTAAACTGAGGTGTTACCATGGCTCGGTTTGGTTCTAGGTGCAGTAGAAGTAAAATGGTGATGAGGTTAAGTTACTGGACAGAAACTTTGGGGAGTTACTATGGTCAAACCACAGGGATTCAAGGGCTGAGCTTTGGGGTTTTATTGTCTCTTACTAAGGTAAATATGCTCAGGGAAAACCAGCTACATTGGAGCTAGTAAAAAGGTAGTTGCTGTAGAAACTACCAGTTCAGCCCAGAAGTGATTTAATTTCCTGTAGCCAAAATATTCCAAAGAGTGGTGAAATATTTTTGCTCACAAATGTGCCCCAGGGTCCAAAGAATATTTGGTATTTTTCTCAGGATTTTTTGGTGCAAGAAATATTAGGGTTGCTTTGGAGTTCAAAGAGATAGCTAGGGTTTTGGAGGCTAAAATGAATATTTTTCATTTAAGAAAAATATTCCAAGCAATATTGTTGGGTTGGCCAGGGGTGAAATGATGGCTTTGAGGAGGAGAGGGAACACTTGGGTGAAAATCAAGGGATACCCAAGTGGTTAAGTCCAAATGAAATGATTCAAAACTTCAAACCCAAAGCCAACTCAGCTGAAAATCAAGCAAAGGAAAAGAGGGCAAAAACCAGGCTGTCACAAACCTCCCCCACTTAGAATGAATCTCGTCCTCAAGATTCGGTTGCTTGAGAAAACCATTCTGGATAACATGCCCTTAGAAATTCTTCTGATTCCCAGGTTGATTCTGACTCGGTATGATGCCTCCATTGAACCTTGTAAAACCTTCGTGATTTACTGCGAGTGACCCTTTCCATCTGATCCAAAATTTTCACTGGCCTCTCTTTGTAGGTCAAGTCCTTTGCCAGCTCTATTTCTGCCAAATCGGTCTTTTTCTCAGGTGGTGAGATGCATCGTCGTAGCTGTGAAACGTGGAACATGTTGTGCATGTCTGATAGTTCAGGGGGCAGTTCCAACTGATATGCCACAACACCTACTCGCGTCATAATGGGAAATGGACCAATAAACCTGGGTGCCAATTTTCCACGAGTTTGGAACCTTTTTATTCCTTTCATGGGCGTGACTCAAAGGTAGACATGTTCTCCGGGTTCAAAACTGATCTGCCGATGTTTTGCATCATAATAACTTTTCTGTCGCGACTTGGACAATTGTAATCTGTCTCGAATCTCCTTGACTTGGTTTTCGGCTTCCAGCATGAGATCTGTTCCGAAAATACGACTATCTCCGGTTTGAGACCAATTTGGTGGAGTGCGGCACTTACGGCCATACAAGGCTTCATATGGTGACATCTTTAAACTGGTCTGGAACCCATTGTTATACGAGAACTGTGCGTATGGCAAGCAGTCTTCCCATTGGGATCCTTGGGCCAAAACACAGGCTCGGAGCATATCTTCGAGTATCTGATTTACTCTTTCTGTTTGCCCATCCGTCTGAGGATGATAAGTAGTACTGTATTTTAACTCTGTCCCGAGGGCCTGATGGAGACGGGACCAAAAAGCAGAGGTGAAAAGCGAACCTCGGTCAGAAGTGATGGTTCGGGGAACTCCATGCAAACTGACAATCCTGGATACATACAGTCGGGCAAGTTCATCTGCTCGGTATGAGGTTTTGACTGGGAGGAAGTGGGCTACCTTGGTTAATGTATCCACTATGACCCATATCGCATTATTGCCCCGTCGGGTCCTGGGTAGTCCTGTGATGAAATCCATACAAACATCGTCACATTTCCATTGTGACACGAGCAGAGGTTGGAGAAGTCCGGCTGGTTTCTGATGCTCTGCCTTAACTTTGTTGCATATGTCACAACAGGCCACGAAATACGCAATGTCTTTCTTCATTCCATCCCACCAGAATATTTGTCGAAGGTCTTCATACATTTTGGTACCTCCCGGATGGATTGAATACGAGGATTCATGGGCTTCTGAACAAAGTTTCTGCTTTAGGTCAGCTTGATTAGGCAAACAAATCCTTCCCCTAAATTAGAGGGTACTGTACTGATCCTTCGAGAAATCGGATGACTTGATGCGTTTCTGCAGATCGGCATCGCATGACTGGGCCTTACGGATTTCTTCCTCAAGAGTAGGGGTAACCGTCAGGATATTGGCAAGGCCAGCCTCAGCTATGAACATGTTGAGCTGAGTAATCTCTTCTTTAAGTTCGGAAGGCAACGATTCCAACATGACGTCTAAACTGACGGGCTTTCGACTGAGTGCATCGGCCACCACGTTGGCCTTACCTGGATGATAATTTATTCCAAGATCATAATCCTTGACCAACTCAAGCCATCTTCATTGACGGAGATTTAAATCCGGCTGAGTAAATATATATTTGAGACTTTTGTGATCAGTAAAAATTTGGCACCTTTTTCCAATGAGGTAGTGTCTCCAAATTTTTAAAGCATGGACTACCACAGCCAATTCCAAATCATGAGTGGGGTAATTTCCTTCGTGATGTCATAGCTGCCGTGAGGCATAAGCTACTACCTTAGCATTAAGGATGGCAATTTTACCCATGGACATCGATATCCATGGATATCCGACCCGAATGGATAGGATTTGGATATGCTTTTGTGTCCATGGGCGGCACCCAAACCCGACCCGATTGCTTATGGGTAGGGCATGGATATAATCTTGTACTCGTGGGTATATCCAAACCCGACCCGATAGTATGACTTAGTGGGCAAAAAATGGGTATCCCTACCCCACAGTCACATGTCCCACTGCGATCTTACACTTTGTTATCTAAAACATGCAAAAGAAATTACACAATCCCCATCATAACTTTTATTAGTTGACATTCAATCCCCACCGTAACATACTCCAATGCCCCTTCCCTTTTTTTATTTCCTTGTTAAATGACTCGTTAGTGTGTTATGTCTTATTTATATGTCTTGAGAGGACCCAATGGATATCTAGTGGGTATGGACATTCATCGGATTTGGACATGGACACAATTTTTCACCCATAGATTTTTTCATGGGCGGGCAAAGACTGCCTTCATGGATATGGATATGGATTTGATATTGTTAAACCCGATCCAAACCCGACCCACTGCCATCCTTACTTACCATCTTGCATAAGCACGCATCCAAGTCCTTGACGGGAAGCGTCGCAGTACACGTCAAAGCTGCAGTAGATATCTGGAAGTGTTAACATAGCGCAGTTGTCAAGCGTTTCTTTAACTCGGTGAAACTTTTCTCACAGTCTGAAGTCCATTCAAACTTCTTATCCTTTTTGAGCAGCTCCGTCATGGGCTTAGCAATCTTGGAGAACCCTTCAATGAAACGACGGTAGTATCCGGCTAATCCAAGAAAACTCTGAATTTGAGATACGGTGGCGGGTGGCAACCAGTCGAGCACATCTTTTACCTTGCTTGGGTCCACGGCTATACCTTCAGCGGATAGCACATGCCCGAGGAATCCAACCTGCTTGAGCCAAAACTCGCATTTACTGAATTTGGCGTATAACTAGTGCTCACGGAGTCGTTGTAACACTACGCGGAGGTGTCCTTTATGCTCTTCTTCACTTCTTGAGTAAATCAGTATATCATCGATGAAGACAACCACGAATTTATCAAGGAAATCCATGAATACTTTATTCATCATGTGCATGTAGAAGGCAGGGGCGTTGGTGAGGCTGGAGGACATAACGGTATATTCATAGAGACCGTAGCGGGTGGTGAACGCGGTCTTGGGAATATCCTCCTTTTTAATTTTGAGCTGGTAATATCCAGTCCGCAAATCAATCTTTGAGAATACGTTGGCTCCACTGAGCTGATCAAACAAATCATCAATTCTTGGCAGAGGGTATTTGTTTTCGATCGTGACATCATTCAACTGTCGGTAGTCCACACACATACGAAAGCTGCCATCTTTCTTTTCCACAAAATAGAGGCTGATCCCCATGGCGAGGAACTGGGGTGGATGTATCCTTTTTGGAGCATTTCATCGAGCTGTTTCTTTAGCTCCACCAATTCGGATGACGGCATTCGATAATATTTCTTGTGTATTGGTGTGGTTCCGGGCACAAGTTCTATTGCAAACTCAAGCTCTCGGTCAGGTGGCATGCTTGGCAGTTCTTCTGGGAATACATCAGGGAACTCACTGACCATCGGAATTAATTCCATTTCTGCTATTGCTGCAAAAACCATTTCCTTGGAGGGTATGCTTCTACGAGCAATAAACTTGGTACCTTGCCCATCTTGTCCGGTCAAGTTGACTTCTCGTGTCGCACAATTTATGCATACTTGGTACCGAGTCAGCCAATTCATACCCAAGATAACATCCAATTTATCAGACTCAAGAAGTATCAAAGACATTGGGAAACGGATTCCGTTGTTACTGACTTCCAGATTGCGGCAGAGAAGATTGCTTTGGATAATGGATCCCGGGGTTTGTACCAGCATATTCTTGCCCGAAATTGAGCAAGGGAAATTGTTTTGGGCAAAAAACTCCGAGAAATAAAAGAGTGGGAAGCTCCAGAGTCAACTAAAATTACTGCAGGTATGTTATTAACAGGGAACATACCAAGAACGACTTCGGGATTTTCTTGGGCTTCGTCGGCTGAAATGTGATGCACGTATCCCATGACGTTGTGCTGACTCAGACCGGCTTCCAGATAATGGATTTGCGGCTTGAAGGTAGCATTGGTCCAGTTGTTCTTGGGACACTGTTTGGCAAAATGTCCGGTTTGTCCGCAACTGTAACAGAAATTGTTGCGCAATCGATTTTCCATAACTGGGTTGAGCACGTCATTCTTGACTTGGGTGGTGGTCTTGTTAACATTTTGTTGCCAACTAGGATGGTATGCCACTGGAGTTGGCTGCCAGGTACGAACCTTCTACACTGGTTGAATTTCCTTCTTGGGTTGAAACTTGCGCTTGTGATCATTATGGGCAGACTTATTGTCTGATGCAAGCTTGTGTTCCCTCTCAGCAATGAAAGCCTTGTTCACCAGGGTTTGGAAATCTGGAAAATTGAACATACTAAGGGCATAGCAAAGTCGTGGGTTTAATCCACCAAGAAATCTGTCCATCTTTCTCTCTTCAGTGGCCACGTCATATTGAGAGTAACGTGACAAGTGATTGAATTTCTGCAAATATTCTCCCACGGACTGACTTCCTTGGAGGAGCGCGAGAAATTCATGCTGCTTAGTCTTCATAATTCCCGCAGGGATGTGATATTTCCGGAATTGCTCCTTGAATCTTGACCAGGTAATTGCTTCATTCTCAGTCTCTATGGCTTTCTCATTTTCCCACCATATAGCAGCAGCACCTTCCAGATAATGTGTTACAAATGGCACTTTATCCTCTTCATCAGTTTGAGCAACCTCAAGTTTCTTTTCCATAGTTCTTAACCAATCATCTGCATCCAAGGGGTCAATGGCCTGACTGAAACTGGGAGGCTTAGTCCTCTGAAAATCAGATAGCTTAGAGTGAGGGGCGGTATGATTTCCATTCTGTCCCACCATTGCTTGGATACTTCTGAATATTTCCATTAGATCATTGTTTTGTCGTTCCTCGAACATACGCATAATTTTCTCGGTGGAGGGAGGATATGGCGGTGGAGGTGGTGGCGGAACGTATGGCTCGGGTGATTGTCCTGCCTATCGTGTGGAACGCCGAACAGGGGAACCCTCGCGAACGTTGCTACTGCAGCCTCCCCGCGTCATCCTAATATGATTTTTCCCAAGTCAACGCAACCGAGATGAGAAGCATTCAACAAAAACTGGGGAAAGCCAGCAACAAAACCAAGCGAAACCGAAAAGACAAAGAAAAGAAAACGGCGAATAAAATAAAGTCCAGCATAATTATACATAGACTCATACATGAAAGATAACAACATGCCAAGTCCAACTACCCTCATACATGAAATGAAACATCATAACTCGTACTACTACATCCGTACTCCACCCCGATGACTGAGAATACTCGAAAGCTCTACTGCTCAGCTGGCGCTGCGGGGTCCTCTCCTGAAGCAGACTCGGATCCAGAACTGATGGGGTTAACGGAGACCTCCGGGTTAAAAGTGACACGATGACGCTGCCTCGAGGGCTCTCCCTCTGGGGCAGGTCGAGGGTGGACCATCGGGGCTGCAGGAGTGGCGAGGAGTGAAACCCACTCGGCCGGAGCACTAGGTAGGCTCTCAGTCGCGGTGCCCGAGTTACTTGGGGGAGTAACCGGAGAAATAGGGGATCTAGAACTGGCAGGAACGCAGGGAATAAATCCTACAGATGGAGAAGTAGTGGCTGAGCGAGCAGAGACTAAAGTAACGGCTAAATCAGTACGGGTACGACTCAGCTCACGAGCCAGCTCGTAGATCAGAAGGTGGCTAGCAGTGATGTAGCGAGAAAGGTGGCTAGCTACACTGTCAGACTCCGGATCAATGATAGGGAAACGAACACAACCATTATCATGGAGAGAAGGGTAGTAATGGAAACCTGGGTGATTCTGCATCCGGACCTCATTGTAGCGGAGCTCAACAAGTACCTTGAATGCACCAAACTGGACAGCCTAAGAAGCGGAAGAAGCATAGCCGCTACGAGAGGTACGAGTGTAAGAACCGGAATCGAAACTGGTGTGCAGAGTAACCACGGCGTGATACTCATACACTGAGTCAGCTAGGCGCTCCCGGTACACACGATAGACTGGATCGTCTCCGTGAGGGTACAACCGACACCACACGTTACGAAGGAGATGCGGCGACGTGTACGGCATCAGCTGCAACTGGCACGGATACAGCACCGGAGCCATCTACCCTCACAACCATTAGCAGGTTAGCATAGAAAAATATAATCAATGCAAACAATGCAACAACCAGCTACAATTATTACCGATACTCAGCTACAACTCGTATCTAGCGTCCAGTTAACTCGGCTTAGTCTAGCATGGCCTACTGTCAGCGCGGCTCTGATACCAAGCGTTGTGGTACCCCGGCTCAGAGCGACCGGTTTACCTTGCATTGCCAGCCCAGAGACCTTGTCTTCTGGCAACACACAACAACATGGTACAAAAAACAACCGCTTTATTCATTCTAACAGAGCATAGCTCATATTACAACAGTTAGCGAGGCCAAGCGGCACACACGGTGCGGCTGAACAATATGTTCATTATTTAGTGAACATAAAGGGGGCCTCGATCATGACAACTACTCGGCAGCAGAACAACATCGTAGCGGGACTCCATAGCACAAGGACATCGACGTGGACACGGTCTAGACTCAGACAGCACTCCTTTCCAATGGGACTTTCCTGAAATCTGGCATGACACGCCATGTCAGTACATTGAATGTACTTGCAAGCTCACAATAAGCATAAACATGATGACAGACAATATCATGATATTTAACCAATTAAACAACAATGCAACCATTTATCCAACATGCTGTAATTATGCTCAACAGGTACTCATTCTCCTGACTGGCTTACCAAATGTGACCAATAAACATGATAATACCAAAACACATTCGTGATCCTTACGGCAATCACAACCCGACCAACTCATGGCCCGTGATCCTTACGGTGATCACAACCTGACCAACTCGTGGCCCGTGATCCTTACGGCGATCACAACCCGACCTATTCGTGGCCCGTGATCCATACAACGATCACAACCCGACCAACTCGTGGCCCGTGATCCTTACGGCGATCACAACCCGACCAACTCGTGGCCAACTCAACACGATGGCCTCACCGCCATCCTTAGTGCAATTTAGTGTGCATATTTATTAAGTGTTGACCCATGGTGTACCCTACTTTCGAGCATGTCCGTAACCGTGGAGTCGGCTACCGATAGATTAAAAACACTCTGCAGAGGTTAGTACACTGTACCCACACTACGGAACCCATGGCCTCGCATTCCCATTCGGGTGGACCAACGGCGTTCCGACGAAACCGTTTCATTGTCATGACACTCTCCCGGCCCTCCCGACTCAGACCCCAATGGGCTAGTCCTGGGTGGCCCCGTGTCTACCTCCAGACAGCTCGACCACCGTCGTGGCCACGATCCACTTTGGGACCCGGTACCAAAAATTAACTTAACTACAGGCTCACAAGGTTATGCCTGCCTACCGGGCCAGGGTACAGCATGCCCATAACCTTCCCTAAATGGAGGCACCGACCAGAGGCACGACAATGAAATGCATTAAGGCCGTCCCGTACCGGCAAATGTGGTTGCACTGGGAAAGACTCGTTTCAGCGGCACCACGACCCGGTCAACAACATGTTCAGGTTGAATTATTAATCAGGTTCAACTTAATGTGAATAAAAATAACCGGTGTCATCATGCCATACTATGCATCACTTAACATATGCATCACATAATCGTGCAAACAACTGCACCAACCACGCTCCCATGGAGCCATCATCAACACATGCTACTATTCTGATTAAAATCTCACTTTACTTATACTAGAACCATTTCTAGCATTCTCATCATTATTCATCATGCACAATAATATTTAAACTACTCATCAAACTCTATGACCATATTATTTATTTATTACTTGCAACTAAGTTCTCCTTATCTTGCCAACCATATTTACTTCAGACAATCTGAAGTTCAAGTATTTCATCATATCAAGCATAGAACAGAATATATTTATTATATAACTAATTTAAATGCATCAATATTCACAAGTTCAAGTAGGAAAATCATAAATATTGAAGTGGCACCATGAAAATGTTACTGTGGCTTGCCTTAGTACTGGTGAGGTTCACAAAGCTCCTGGTGATCCTCAAGACAAGCTGGTTCTGCAGAAAATATTCAAAACCACAAAAAGAAAATATCAAGAAACATTCTGAAAATTGCCAAAAAATCTAGACAGCAAGGAAAAATCCCATCCTTTGGGTGATGTTAGATTTTTGGACACAGAACACGATCCAAAAAGAATCAATGCATTTGGACTTTCAGGTAAAAAGTTGTGGCTGTTTGAATGCTACTAGAATTTAAATGGATTTGAAATAATAAACAGAGGGGGGGTGACGTCGAAGGCGTAATCTCCCGGGGCGCCACCACTCATACCGCTTCCCGCGCGTAATGAGTGGCTGACTAGCGGGCCCTGCTAGTCAGGCCGGAGGGAGGGGAGAGGGAAACAGAGAGGCGCGGTGCTTCGCCGGAGCTCACGCCGGCGTTGGGACTTCTTGGAGGCGAATGAGAGGGAGGGATCGACGGAGAAGACGATTGCGCACCTGCCCGTACCCATAGCATGGCTAATGGTGGCCGGACGGCGTCGGATTTGACCTCTCCAGCGGCGACAGAGGGCAGATGTTGCTGGAGTTGAAGAAGACGATGGCTTGGGGCGGCTCCAGGGGCTCTAGCTAGGTGCGTTGGCTTCACGGAGGAGAGGCGGAGGCCCTGCAGGGGTCGCCTTGGCTTGGGAGGGGCCGGAGCTGCGGGAATGATCCAAAGGGGATCGCCAGCAAGCTCAGCTCCGGGACGGCAGCCCGCGGCCTGCCCGGCCGGGCTGCGGCTTCTAGTGGCTCTAGGAGGAGGTGAGAGTGGGTTTACGATGCTCCAGGAGGTTGCGGAGGGGGGCTTTTATAGGCGGGGCGGCGAGGAGGGCTTGGGCTCCACTAGAGGAAACCTATCCCCGGCGCCCGGTGACGAACGGTGCCAGAGAGCGATGGAGAAGGCGACAGAGCTCACGCAGCCACTGTACGCGGGCGCGGACGAGCACATGATCGAGGAAGAAAGAGACGAACACAGTGCGCACGCACTGTGCCGTTGGTCGGACCGTGCCCGTGCTCTCTACGACGAGCTCCGACGTCGGCGAGCGGCAGGGTGGAGTTATGGAGGTGGAGACGAGGATGGTGGCGAGGGGGGGACACGCTCTGGCTGGCCGAGCAGCGAGCACGCGCCCAACAGCGGCGCTGGCGACGCACAGAGCGCGCGTTTGGCATGCCAGCACACTCGGACGAACGCGGTCACCGCGTGGACCGTGACATCAGGCCACCTACGCACTAACAAGGATGTCTGGCGTGTAGTCCTTAGTAAACTGAGGTGTTACCATGGCTCGGTTTGGTTCCAGGTGCAGTAGATGTAAAATGGTGATGAGGTTAAGTTACTGGACAAAAACTTTGGGGAGTTACTATGGTTAAACCACAGGGATTCAAGGGCTGAGCTTTGGGGTTTTACTGTCTCTTACTAAGGTAAATAAGCTTAGGGAAAACCAGCTACATTGGAGCTAGTAAAAAGGTAGTTGCTGTAGAAACTACCAGTTCAGCCCAGAAGTGATTTAATTTTTTGTAGCCAAAATATTCCAAAGAGTGGTGAAACATTTTTGCCCAGAAATGTGCCCTAGGGTCCAAAGCATATTTGGGATTTTTCTCAGGATATTTGGGGCAAGAAATATTAGGGTTGCTTTGGACCTCAAAGAGATAGCTAGGGTTTTGGAGGCTAAAATGAATATTTTTCATTTAAGAAAAATATTCCAAGCAATATTGTTGGGTTGGCCAGGGGTGAAATGATGGCTTTGAGGAGGAGAGGGAACACTTGGGTGAAAATCAAGGGATACCCAAGTGGTTAAGTCCAAATGAAATGATTCAATACTTCAAACCCAAAGCCATCTCAACTCAAAATCAAGCAAAGGAAAAGAGGGCAAAAACCAGGCTGTCACAAAGGGGGCTTAACATGGTTGGGCCTTTTAAAAGATCCAAGGATAAAAGACCCACCTCTTGGTGGCGGTTGACAAATTCACAAAGTGGGTTGAAGCAGAGCCAATCAGTAAGTGTGACGCGGCAACAACGGTTCTATTCATGAAAAAGGTGATTTTCCGTTTTGGTTTTCCCCGCAGTATCATAACTGATAATGGCACTAACTTGTCCAAGGGCGCCATGGAGGAGTTTTGTCACCGTGAACATATCCGGCTTGACGTTTCATCAGTAGCTCACCCACAGTCCAATGGTCAAGCCGAAAGAGCCAATCAGGAGATCTTAAAAGGCATCAGTGAGGTGCTTATTGAATCCAAGCTGAGATACCCACATTGGCAGAAGCTTGTTTATGGGGTGTTCATGGCCAGCTGGAAGCTTAAACAATATGTTCTGGGTCATCCCATCACTGTGGTTAGTTCTACTCCTTTTGGAGATATCATCCAAAATAGAGAAGCCACAGGACGAGTCACCAAGTGGGCCATTGAGCCTGGGCCTCATGGTTTAAAGTATGTGCCACGCAGTGCTATCAGGTCTCAAGCACTGGTGGATTTTATCAATGATTGGACAGAGCTGCAGAGGCCGGAAGAGAAGCCGGACAACACATATTGGACTATTCACTTTGATGGGTCCAGGCAGTTGGAGTGATCGGGGGCTGGAGTCGTTTTAGCTTCCCCTCGAGGTGACAATTTTTGTTATGTGCTAAGGTTGATGTTTCCTTGTACTAACAATGCAGCTGAATATGAGGACTTACTCCATGGTCTTCGGATAGCCAAGGAGATGAGTTTAAGCCGGGTAAGGTGCTTTGGCGAGTCAAATTTGGTAGCTCAACAAGTCTCAGGCAAATGAGATTCTAAGGATCCCCTCATGGCGGCTTATCGCCATGAAGTTGATGCTATTGCTCGACACTTCAAGGGTTATCAAGTGGAGCACATTGATCACAAGAAGAATGAGGCGGCTGATGCTTTAAGCCGACTGGGATCTCAGCATAAGCCGGTACCACCAAACACTTTCTTGGATATTCTACATAATCCTTCTGTTAAGTTACCTACAGAGGAAGACTTGACTGTTCCTGACCCGGAAGCACAGTTGGTGGTGGCTCTTCACGTCATCCGAGATTGGACAATGCTATACTTGGCTTATATGACCCGGGGCGAGTTGCCTGAGGATGAAACCTTGGCTAGGCAGATAACCCGGAGGTCTAAGTCAATGACAATTGCCAATGGCGAGTTGCAACATCTTAGTGTGACTGGGGTGTTTCAGCGTTGTGTCTCTCCTGAGGAAGGTCAAGAGATTCTTCGTGATATTCATGAAGGAGATTGTGGCCATCATGCCGGTTCAAAGTCCCTTGTGGCCAAAGCATTTCTTCATGGGTTTTATTGGCTGACGGCTCACGCTGATGCAGAGGATCTGGTCAGTAAATGTGATGGTTGTTAGAAATCCTCTCGGCGAGCTCACGTACCGGCTCAGGAATTGAGGATGATTCCAATTACTTGGCTGTTTGCGGTGTGGGGGCTTGACATGGTTGGGCCTTTTAAAAGATCCAAGGATAAAAAGGTCCACCTCTTGGTGGCAGTTGACAAATTCACAAAGTGGGTTGAAGCAGAGCCGATTAGTAAGTGTGACGCGGCAACAATGGTTCAATTCATGAAAAAGGTGATTTTCCGTTTTGGTTTTCCCCGCAGTATCATAACTGATAATGGCACTAACTTGTCCAAGGGCGCCATGGAGAAGTTTTGTCACCATGAACATATCCGGCTTGACGTTTCATCAGTACCTCACCCACAGTCCAATGGTCAAGCCGAAAGAGCCAATTAGGAGATCTTAAAAGGCATCAAACCCGGCTTCTGGTTCCTTTACAATGGACGCCGGGTTGTTGGGTGGAGGAGTTTCCATCAGTGTTATGGAGTATCAATACTACCCCTAATATATCTACGGGTTACACCCCTTTCTTCATGGTTTATGGAGCAGAAGCGGTTTTGCCTAGTGACATCCGTCATGACTCGCCCCACGTGGCGGCTTACGTTGAAGCTGATAATGAACAAGCACGTCAGGAGGCACTTAACCTGTTAGATGAAAAGCGTGACTTGGCAGCAGCCCGCTCGGTGATCTACCAACAGGACCTGCGCTGTTATCACAGCCGCCGGGTTAAGTCCAGAACCTTTCAAGAAGGTGATTTGGTGCTCCGTCTCATCCACGATCAAACTGATGCACACAAGTTATCCCCACCTTGGGAAGGGCCCTTTGTGGTCAGCAAGAACTTGAACAACTGGTCATACTACCTTATCGATGTTCGAGAGCATAAAGACTCACGTAAGTCAGAGGAGCCAGCCGTGGAATATTGCTCATCTTCGGCCTTACTACACTTGAGCTACCGGCTCTTATGATGTACATATTTTTGACGATGTATATATTATGATAAGTAATAAAGCAGGATCTCTGTGCTTTTCATCCTCAAAATTAATATATGTCTTCATCATCATGAATCCAAAGACCAATTAGGGGCTACTGATTGTATTCACATCATAGCTTAAACCCCTTTTTTTTGGTCCGACTTTGATCGTATTTGAATCAGAGTCGTTAAAAATTCTCAAGGCCACTTGGGGGCTTCCTATTCAAACATAGGTAGTATTCGAACCAAAGAGAACATAGTTGTTGGTACCCTCTTGATCGGCGTAATGCCAAACCCAAAAGGGGGCTTCTTGATCGTATTCGAATCATAGCTTAACTCCTTTTTGGGCCTGACTTTGATCATATTCAAATCAGAGTCGTTAAAAAACTCTCAAGGTCACTAGGGGGCTTCCTGTTCAAACATAGGTCATATTCGAACCAAAGAGAACATAGTTGTCGGTACCCTCTTGATCGGCGCAATGCCAAACTCACTAGGGGGCTTCATTGATCGTATTCAAATCATAGCTTAACCCCTTTTGGTCCGGTTTACTGATCGTATTCGAACCAGAAGCCACGCTTTGTTCTCTTTGTTTAACTTAAGTTTTTGAAAATACTCTTTTTGGGTTTATCTTGAGACTTTTTGTTCATATTTGAGGCATATATATGTGTGGTTTATATTTAAACCCGGCTTAAATTTGGATAGTAAGTCGCAAGCATATGAAAAACATCAAAAAATTGGAAGTCCAGGCTTATAAAGATTGGGTTATCACCCTTACTGCACATGTCATATAAACTGGCAGTACAAATTCGACATCGCATGTATGATGTTGTTGTTACAGTTATTTTTCAAGTTTTGATTCATATCAGGCTTATTTATAACTCTTTTAGACATCAGTGGTTATATGTGGGATATTTATGACCCGCCCTGTGGTAAACCGCCAAGGGATCTTGTGATCTATCTCTATGTGCAGGATACTTAAGTACTTTCTTTTGCACAAGGAACATAGATGATAAGTACAACAAAGGTGAATATAAAGGAGGAGGATTAACAACGTTGAGCACCAAAAACATGCATGATGGAACGATAGATCGAAGTCATTTCTACCCTATTACATGACTCCCTGAGTCCAAATAATTCAAGTGTTTTTTCAGAAGGCTGCTAATATAAACCGCACGACGGATTAATTCTCTTGTTGGCCTGATGCTTCCGGGTCAACCCTCTCCGCGTCCTTGTCCTGTTCAATGTCTTGGAAGGTTGATGATGACCAGTCAATGCCATTCAAAGCTTCAAATTCAGCTTCATCATCAATTAGCCCGACCGGGTCAACTTCAGGGGCAAAGGTGTGCTTACGGATTGGCGGGATTAGGCTTGTCCAGTTGTAAGTCGGAGTTGGCTGCCTCTGGTTTGCTGCATTGTAAGTCGGATGATACTTGGTGAGGTTTGCCTCATTGGCAATCATGTTGTCCGCATGACGTATTTCCTTCACGCAAGCAACAAAGTCCATTTGTTCAAATGGAGTACCATCCTCCTTAAGTCAGGGGTACCCAATGGCGATGTCTGCCAGGTCTAATTCCAACAGCCATGCTTTGGCCCGGCTTAAGGCAGAAATGGCTCCAGCTCTTGCAGATGATCGATTTAACTCATTGAACCGCTAGGGTAGCACAGACAGCCTCTTCAGCACATCACCCAGGAGTGTGGGGGCTTCATTTGACAGTGCAACTATGGCTAAGGCACGCTGGGCTCCAGTGTAAAGTTGTTCCACGAGCGTGTAAACCGCCTTCAGCTTCACCAGTATGTCCTGGTTGAGGTTGCTGCTCCTGGGGCCTACATAGCAATAACAGGTGAGTTAACAACAATTCATATGATCACTAGACATATTCAATACTTGACACTTGTAGGGCGGCTTACCAAAGATTTCTGAGACCATCTGAGACACACGGCATTTTAAGCCGGTCAATTCGATGGTCACCTCTTCAAGAGCCGCCTCTAATTTCTCAGCTCGTTGGGTTAAGGCAATCTTTTCCTCAGCCCATCTCTTTTTCTCCACAGCAAATTCAGTCCTCAATATTTCTTGTTCAGACACACTGAATTCAAATTTGGAGTTTGCTCTTTGAGTCTCCGTCTCTTGCAGCTCCAAGCGGTTCTTCACTTCAGACAACTCTGACTGAAGTTGAGCAGTGGTGGTCTGTACAGGTATCGGGTCAAAATCATAAACATTAGTATGCAGTATTAAGTCCCAAGCCTTTTGCAAGCAACAACACTTGGCACTTGGGGGCTAATGTCTACCGAAAGATTTGTCTAAGTGGCGGCTTAGGAGAGTAAAGTCCCAAGCATTTTGCAAGCAACAATACTTGGCACTTGGGGGCTAATGCATATTGCTATTTAAACTTACACAAGTACTATCTTCTACAGAAGCACATGAAGGACCGGCTCATTCATGCTGATTAAACCGGCCCTTGGGGACTACAGATTAAGCCGGATTTTAAGGTTTTACCAAAGGATATTACTAATGCTCATAAAGTTGTTCTAAGTCTACATCATATTCATCATAAGCAGTAGACATGGGGGTTGGCATAGTAAGGTTAATTCAAGGAAGGGAAGAATTTATACCTCAAACTTCTGGTGCATTTTCTTCACCATATCGATTTCAAGCTCCCGACCGTTGTGCACCTAGTTAAGATAGCCAGATAGAATCTTCCATATACTCAACTAGGAGTAATCAGTCATATCAAAATCTGACTTTACGTTCCTCTTTGGCAGAACACTTGGCCAGCACAGTAGGTCTCCCCGGCTCAGTAAAGCCAGTCTTGGTGATTTCCACATCAGCATCATGTGGGTTGGTTGTCTTGGTCGGGCTAGAAGCTTCAGGGTTTGAGCCGGTGGCGGATTGATCGACAAGCGGGTCAGCAGTTATTGTTGGCAAGTCATGAGCCGGCTCAAGTGGCGGCTTAGGGACAGAGGCCTCAGACGCCGCGGTCTGGAGTTCTGGCTCATGGATGGTCGACTCTTCGATTGGCTTGTTCTTCTTTGACCGTTTGCTAGGTTTTGCCTTTCCATTGCATAAAATCAAAGAGGTTAGTATAGATATAAAGATTGGCAATGAATACAGGATAAGCAAATCATCATTACCCTGGAGCGGTTTTAAAAGCCGGCATGTTGGACTGAATTGAGTCGCCGGAAGAATGTGAAGTTTCCTCATAGTTTAAATCATAAGAATTCAGCGGTTGACGAGTGAGACCCGCCAAAGGATAAAAACAATTTAAATCGGAGGTGACCTCATTCCGGCGCTTCCTTGGTGTATTTGGTAAGTCGGAGGAGAGTTCTGCATCCTTGCTGGTCCAAGTCTGCCTCCGGCTCTCATAAATATGTCGCTTCAAAAGAAAGTGAGGGTCCTGGTGAGCTAAGGGGTGTGAAAATCTTACTCTCCGGGTTACTCTTCGGATTTTTTGTCGTGGCAAAGGCTCTGAGTCGGAGGAAATGATAGTTACCTCTTCATCCACTCCCTGACTCGTTCCCCTGTCGTCCTGATGATAATCAGTATCAATAAGATGGTTAAAAAATGAGCCAAGGGAGTCAAGGGCTACCTCCGACTCAGAGGAGTCCTCCCATTGAAGCAGATCAGAAGCGCTGGGCTTCTTTCCTCTTTTCTTGATGGCGGCTTTCCTGGCGGCTTTCTTGGCCTTCCTGGCTTTTTTTGCAGCCTCATGGTCATATTTTTTTCCAAAACTTATCATCAGCCTGTGAAAATCAGCAAAGGTTTGGGTTATGACAAAACATCAAAAGGTAAAAGTAAAGTAAATAGTTTTGGAGGCTTACCGCTGGAGCCGGGTTAGCCTTGCAGAAAGGGCTTAGGCCCACCTTGTCACAATCGGCTAAGGTCTCATTCAGAAATGACTTTGTCATATCATTGATAACATTGTCAGGTAAGTCGTCAGGGCTGTGGCGCAGAGGATCCTTTTTGTCACCAGTGTAAATGCACATTAACCCGGAGCGGCGGCTCAACGGGATGATCCACCACGCGACCCAGCCCCGGACCAGATCAAAACCATTTAAGTTGTTCCCCAGCAGAGCTGTGATCTTTGCAAGGGTGGGGGCGAGCGTCTGGCGTTCAACAGCTGTCAACTTATCAGGAAGCGGATGATTGGATTCAAGGCGCAGAGCATGAAAGCCGGGCAGAGGGTTCTCATTGGCCAAAGAAGTGTCTTGGCAGTAGAACCATGTCTGGTTCCAATCCTTGTGGTGGCTTGGTGGTTGCACATAAGGAAAAATGACGTCTCTGCGTTGTTGGATTGAAACCCCGCCAAGTTCCAAACTAGGTCCATGGGAGTATTCATTCTGGCAATTTAAGTAAAACAATTCTTTGAAAAGAAGTAGGCTGGGCTCTTCTCCAAGGTATACTTCACAAAACACTTGGAAGTTGCATATATTAGACACAGAGTTGGGTCCAAAATCTTGAGGATGGAGGTCAAAAAAGTGTTGGAAATATGCCCTAGAGGCAATAATAAAATGGTTATTATTGTATTTCCTTGTTCATGATAATTGTCTATTATTCATGCTATAATTGTAATGACCGGAAACCGCAATACATGTGTGAATACATAGACCACAACATGTCCCTAGTGCCTCTAGTTGACTAGCTTGTTGATCAACAGATGGTCATGGTTTCCTGACCATGGACATTGGATGTCATTGATAACGGGATCACATCACTAGGAGAATGATGTGATGGACAAGACCCAATCCTAAGCATAGCACAAGATTGTGTAGTTTGTTTGCTAAAGCTTTTCTAATGTCAAGTATCATTTCCTTAGACCATGAGATTGTGTAACTCCCTGATAGCGTAGGAGTACTTTGGGCGTACCAAACGTCACAACGTAACTGGGTGACTATAAAGGTGCACTACAAGTATCTCCGAAAGTGTTTGTTGGGTTGGCACGAATCGAGACTGGGATTTGTCACTCCGTATGATGGAGAGGTATCTCTGGGCCCACTCGGTAATGCATCATCATAATGAGCTCAATGTGACTAAGTAGTTAGTCACGGGATCATGCATTACGGAATGAGTAAAGTGACTTGCCGGTAACGAGATTGAACGAGGTATTGGGATACCGACGATCGAATCTCGGGCAAGTAACATACCGATTGACAAAGGGAATTGCATACGGGATTGCTTGAATCCTTGACATCGTGGTTCATCCGATGAGATCATCGTGGAACATGTCGGAGCCAACATGGGTATCCAGATCCTGTTGTTGGTTATTGACCGGAGAACGTCTCGGTCATGTCTGCATGGTTCCCGAACCCGTAGGGTCTACACACTTAAGGTTCGGTGACGCTAGAGTTGTTATGGGAAATAGTATGTGGTTACCGAAGGTTGTTCGGAGTCCCGGATGAGATCCCAGACATGACAAGGAGCTCCGGAATGGTCCGGAGGTGAAGATCGGTATATTGGACAAAGGGTATTGGAGTCCGGAATTGTTCCGGGGGTACCAGGTGATGAGCAGCGTGTCCGAAAGGGGTTTCGGAGGCCCCGGCAAGCGTTGGGGGGGGGCTTATGGGCCAAGGGGAGAGGGCACATCAGCCCACTAAGGGGCTGAGTGCCCCTCCCACCCCATCTCACGTAACCAGGAGAGGTGGGTGTCAGGACCCCGACTCAATGGCACACCGATCTAGCATGTAACACCTCATATCACTTTGCGGCCTCACGCACGGTATTCCCACGGGTGTCGCCTTACCAGGCCCGGGACCGTTTGCGCCTTTTGGCTCACGTATATGATAGTGTCGCTAGCATCCATATGACAAGGAGCCCGGGCTGACATGGCTAGTCGTGAACCCAAAGTGGCACTAACTTACAGGGACAAGCATACATGACCCAGCAACGAACGTGTCGGTCATCAGCGAGTGAATCCGGGCTGTAGCAACTGGGCTAGCAGGACTCCGGTAGACCGGGCTGTAGTAGGCTAACAGGACTCCGGTAGACACCGCATGACATTTCCCCGAAGGGACAGACACAGGAACGAAGAAGGACACATGCCAGCCAGCCTAAGTGTTCCGAAGCAGTAGCAAGCTACCATGGCTCAGTGGAAGCATTAGGAGACATTTCCCGGTAAGAGAGGCTACCAAGGATAAACAACTAGGTTGTCAGATCCCACACATACCAAGCAGTTCAATAACATACACATAATATGCTCGATATGTGCAAATACAACATGGCATCACAACATGACTCTACGACTCAAGTATTTATTCATTAGGCTCCGAGGAGCGAGATATTACAAACATGGGTCTCATGACCCAACATTCAGAGCATACAAGTCAAAGCACAAGCGGAAGCTTAACATGTCTGAGTACAGACATCTACAGATGAAAAAGGCTGCGAAGCCTGACTATCTACCAGGTCCTTCCGAGGGCTCAAGATCGTAGCTGAGGTAACAAGCTAAACGTCGAAGTCCACATGGAACTACTAGCGAGACTGAAGTCTCTCTGGAAAAACATAAATTAAGCAACGTGAGTACAAATGTACCCAGCAAGACTTACATCAGAACTGACTACATATGCATCATTATCAACAAAGGGGATGGTGGATTTTAACTGCAGCAAGCCAGCTTTGACTCGGTGGCTATCCTGAACTACGACTGCAAGTAACTCTTTGAGGTGGCGCACACGAGTCCACATATTCACCATATCAATACACAACTATGGATCCGCTCCTGTCTCCCTACGAGAACGCCATCCATAGCACTCACGCTTATCTTGCGTATTTTAGAGTATCCACTTTCACTTGTCTATGAACTGTAGAGGCAACCCAGAAGTCCTTTACCGTGGACACGGCTATTTGAATAGATCATATTAACCCTGCAGGGGTGTACTTCTTCACACACGCTCTCGCCACTTACCGCCATGTACACGTCATGTATCTCGACAACCTTCAAGCGGAAGCCTGGTGAGGGTATCGGCCATGACCTGACTAACCACACAAGTCTCTCATCCAGGTTTATCGCCTATTCGGGTTCCATCCGCAAGGAGATCCGCCCGAGGTGTCGCTCACGGCCCCAAACGATGTGAGCAGGGTTCCCAAGCCCACCATCCGGGTGCCACTTGGTACACCGTGCCACTGTGCCTAGTCTGTCCCAAGCCCACCTGTACCGGGTGCCACTTGGTATACTACTAGCACTACCTACAAACACCAGAAACTAGTTGCAACTCCTGGACAGAGATCATGTTGATTAATAAGTCGAGAGAGTCAATTAAGGATCCCAATGTGTGGTAGTAGCTGTTCATGGATCACAAACACAGAACTCAGTTCCTGAGGACGGCCGCAATGAGACAACCCACCATGTACTCCTACATGGCCTCTCACCGCTACCTTTACCAAATCGTGTTCACACACTTAGCTCACACACAGTAGGACATGTTTACACACCTCCGATTCATCCCCGATGAATCAGACCTGACTCTACTCTAACCAGTAGCAGGCATGACAAACAAGCATGAATGAGTAGGCACATCAGGGCTCAAACAACTCCTACTCATGCTAGTGGGTTTCATCTATTTACTGTGGCAATGACAGGTCATGCAAAGGAAAGGGGTTCAACTACCGCAACATGTAACAGTTGAGTCGTTGTTGTCCTAATGCAGTAAAAGAGAGCAGGAGTGAGAGAGTGGGATTGTATCGGAATGAACAAGGGGTTTTTGCTTGCCTGGCACTTCTGAAGATAGTATAGCTCTTCATCGGTGTCATCGAACTCATCGCCGGAACACGTCTATCAAGAGGGAACAACACCGACAAACAGGGAAGGAACACAATCAATGCAATGCAACAATATGATGCATGAATGTGACATGGCAATATGATGTGATTTGAGTTCATGCAACTAGCAATGATTTGAATGGAGTTGGTTTGAACACTAGGTTCAAATTCAAACTCCACATGGGACATTTAAAATGCCATTTATTCAAATTGTCATAAACAGTGGCTATAAGTTGTTCAAACATGCATGAAAATTCCGTAAACAGATTCTTTGGATTTTTCTGATCATTTTTCATATATAATTTGTTTCATTTGGAGTTACGGTTGATTTTATATGATTTTTAGAAGCTTTGAGCATTTTTTGAAAATAATAAATCATTTCTGATTTATTAAAATCCCAGAAACAATTATTGTGTCAGCATGACGTATTAGTGACGTCAGTAGGTCAACGGGCGGCCCAGGTCAAACTGACCGGTGGGTCCCGAGTGTCAGTGTCTAACTAAACTAACCTAGCTTAGTTAATACTAACCTAACTTAATTAGCCGGGCGGGGCCCGCATGTCAGTGGCTCTGGGGGAGTCAACTGGGTCAACCCGGGTCAAACTCGCCGGAGTTGACCCAGGGCTCGTCGCCAGCAAGGCTGGAGACGGCGGAGGGGCTCGGGATTCCTCCTCCGGCGACCAAATGGCCGGCGGAGGGCATCTACGTGACGGGGACGCTCGTCCGTGTCGAGTGGTGCACGCAGCGGCGACTCTGGTGGCCTAAGTCGACGGCGGCAGCGACTTGTGTGGCGACCGGAGTTCGGGGTTGGTGCGGGTTAGCGCTAGGAAGCACGGGAGGGGGAGCTACTGGTGGCTATGGACTCCTAGAGCTGCAATGAGCACGGCAGTGTGCTCGGCTTCGAGCCACTGTGGCTCTGGCCACGATGGCAACGAGGCACGGCAGCGACGAGCTTCGGCCGTGGTAGAAGACGGAGTTTGGGGACGGAAACGGAGGGGGCGAGCAAAGGAGAAACAACAGGAGCTCACAGCGGATCCGTAGGGATGGTGAGCGGGCTCGGGGATGCTCGGGAGGCGGTGAATCGACAACGACGATCTTTGGTGGCCGACGAGGGAAACAGCGGCGGTGGCGGCGTTGCGACGCGTTCGGGGCCTCGTGGCTCGTCGAGGAGGTCGAGGACGTTGAGACGGAGCTTCTGGGTGCGTCGGTGAGGCGAGGGGGAGACGGTGGTTGCGGCTGCAGCGAGCGGTGGCGACGAGCTCCGCTCGGTGGGAGAGAGAGGGAGCCAGAGGAGGGGGGAGAAGGCACGGGAGAGAGTGAGAGGTCTGGGAGGGTGCGTGGCGCCTTCGGGTGAGTCCAGCGGCGAGCAGGCAAGCATGAGATGGCTGGCGCGTGCGCGCGCGCGTCGGGCACACGCCCTCCTGCCTACTGGCAGGAGGTTGAAGACGGTGGCGGCTGCGATGGACTGGGCTACTGCTAGGCTGCACCGTAACTGGGCCAGCCAGGTAACTAGGCCAGGTAAGTGCTCTGTTTTATTTTTTTCTGTTTTGTTTTATTTTTTAATTTATTTTGCCACTATTTTCAAATTTAAAAGAATTTCAAACAATGCCAGAACATTCTGAAATATTTTATGTTACCTCTCTGGACTATTCCAAAAGTACATAAAACACTTCAAAGCATTTGAAACCATATTCATTATATATTATGAATATATTCCCAAATTCAAATAGATTATTGATTTAAATTCAGAGACCAAATAATTCCTTAAAAATGTTCTAGAATTTGGTTTGATATATAACTCTTGCCAAAATTCACAAAACTATTTTTAGAGCATTTTGGATTCACAGAATGCAATTTAAAGGGTGCTTGCCCTTCTTTTAATTAGATTTCTGAGGTTTCAACAATCCTCAATTCAAGTTTTAGAAAATAGACATGATGCACACATGAAGCTAGCCTAGAGCATTACCAGAAGGTAGGGATGTGACAGCTCACCCCCACTAGACAAGAATCTCGTCTCGAGATTCAAGCGTAGGGTAAGATGAAGGGGAACGCAACTAACATAATCTTCACGATTTAGGTTGCACTTGATAAGAACGTTGATTCGGTCACCATCTTTGTCCCGATGTCTTGCTCTAGGAACTTCAACTAACATGACAATGAGAGGATAGGGAAAACTCTAAAAGAATTGATCTTCTCGGAGATCAAGCAACTCGGGATCAGCTCACAGAGTAAGACGCAGCACATCTTTCGAGCTGGGACACGAAACACACATCTAGAGGGATGGAGTGAAACAGATGACGAAGGTTCACTAGATAGACAACAATTTCACACCTAAGAGGGTGGTGAACGGTTGTCCATGTAGCGAGGAGTTGGGTTTCCATGATACCACAACGAGACACCTTAGAGGAGGTGACTAGTGGAATTATTACCTTAAGTGGCAAAAAGAATTACCTTTGATATGGAGATCATTGGGATTCTCTATACCAGCCTAAGGCAAATCTCGAGCGATGGTTTCGAGGAGTTCGGTAGAATGGCATACTCGGACTAGTATGGATGATGTGGATTACCTTGTTAAAGACAACGCGATGGATGATTTTTCTTATCACCGGGAATGTGTGGGACCCATGGTAGACTGGCACAACGATGGGTGCTAGCTGGGAACAAAATGCAGATGCTGGGAATGATTCTGGTAACTGGGGAGGAACCCCATCAGTAGAGAGTGAATCCACTGTTTGAAAGGGTTATAGCATAACCGAGGAAACTGAGGGCACTATGCAATTAATGCCGACAATAAAACCTAGCACTTGCGCGTGCTCTCAAGAACTTGAGCATTTCCATATTCATCAAGGTTTTTACCAATATCCGTGTCAAGGATCTTGGCAACACAACATACTACCATGATGAACAGTGATGGACGATGCAGATGAAAAGGAAGATAACCTTCTGAGATTTCACCTTAGTGAGGCCAAGGAAACAAAATCTGGATGATCGACCGAGAGACATTTAGCACTCCGCTTCTAATATTTTCCTTGATGTGCTAGCATAATCCATTCATAGATATGGTTTGATATCTAGAACATCAAGTAAAAGGTCGGACTTCGGAAGCACAAGAATCCATAAGAAACAATTACTAGGGTAAATCCTATGGAATCCTTATGGGGAAGTGACTGTCAGTGTCAAAACTGGCGGATCTCGGGTAGGGGGTCCCGAACTGTGCGTCTAGGAGGATGGTAACAGGAGACAAGGGACACGATGTTTTTACCCAGGTTCGGGCCCTCTCGATGGAGGTAAAACCCTACTCCTGCTTGATTAATATTGATGATATGGGTAGTACAAGAGTAGATCTACCACGAGATCGGAGTGGCTAAACCCTAGAAGCTAGCCTATGGTATGATTGTTGTTCGTCCTATGGACTAAAACTCTCCGGTTTATATAGACACCGGAGAGGGCTAGGGTTACACAGAGTCGGTTACAATGGGAGGAGATCTTCATATCATATCGCCAAGCTTGCCTTCCACGCCAAGGAAAGTCCCATACGGACACGGGACGGAGTCTTCAATCTTGTATCTTCATAGTCCGGGAGTTCGGCCAAAGGTCTTAGTCCGGCCATCCGGACACCCCCTAATCCAGGACTCCCTCAGTAGCCCCTGAACCAGGCTTCAATGACGACGAGTTCGGCACGCAAGTTGTCTTCGGCATTGCAAGGCGGGTTCCTCCTCCGAATATTCCATAGAAGATATTGAACACCAGGGTAGTGTCCGGCTCTGCAAAATAAGTTACACATTCCATCATAGAGAGAATAATATTTGCATCAATCGGATCTGCTGACGTATTCCGCGGCGTGACATCATGCCACGGCTAGGCTTTTATTCATCTTACTGTTCTACCCCAGCGCGTTTAGCGAGGCAGTTTCCTTGGCATGTTTTGTCAAACCAGAGATCGTGTCCCCTTATTCTGGGATTCTCATCAATACGGGCGTGGGTAACCCAACCGCGCCCTTAACCGCGGCGCTTGGGAGATAAGCGAGTTTCAAACGGTTACGGGGAGGGCTCTTGGTATTCACCTCCTTTATAAAGGAACCAAGGCCCGGCTCCCTTCTTCTCAAACCAATCAAATCCGCCCCTCGCTTCGAGTTCCAACACCCAAAGCTCTAGTTTTAGGCGCTTCGGACTTTTGACGATGTCCGGCTCCGACCTTCAAGGCCGGTGGATGCCTTCCTCCATTACGGAAGAAGATGTACGAAAGCTGAGAGATGCCAGGTATCTAACCGGCGAAATCTCGCATAGACTGCCTGCTCAAGGGCAAGCTGTTCCCGCTCCCCAGCCCGGTGAAAGCATGGTGTTCGCATCTCACTTCCTTCGGGGGCTAGGCTTCCCGATCGATCCCTTTGTGAGGGGGCTTATGTTTTACTACGGGCTGGAGTTCCACGATCTAGCTCCGGAGTCCATCCTCCAGATCTCATCATTCATTGTCGTGTGCGAGGCCCTCCTCCATATCACCCCTCACTTCGGATTGTGGCTAAAAACTTTCAAAGTGGAACCGAAAATGATCGAGGGGCAGCACGCTGAGTGCGGAGGGGCTATAATAAGCAAGATGGACGACGCTCCATGGCCCGAAGGCTCTTTTCAAGAGGAGCTCGGCTTATGGCAACGGGACTGGTTTTACATCACAGCCCGTAGGGGAACCACATGGGTGGCACCACCTACTTTTCGCTTGGGTCCCCCATCACGGCTGGCGTCATGGGTTAATGAAGGACTTATCTGGGGGCCGCCAAAAGACGTGCCCTTGCTGTAGGGCCGTATTCGAGATCTTCTAGAAAGAGATATCAATTTGACCGTAGTGGCGCAAGTCATGGTGATTCGCCGCACACTGCCCTGCAAACGTCGACCTCTCCACCTGTGGGAGTTCAATCCGGAGGGACCACGAGTCCTACAACATTTCATGGGAATGACACCCGTGGAGATGTACAAATTGTTCTTCGGATCACAAGCAAGGTGTCCGGATTTGTCCGAGGACGCAGGTCTGAGCTGCAATCGCCCAGATGCTAAAGTAAGTAGCCCCGTATTTGGATACACCATCCATATTTTTATCAAATCTACCCTTTAGCAGAGTTGTCGTTTGAACATGAGTGGATGGCGAAGCCAAAGCTTATCAGGTGTCTAGCCCCCCTGCCCGAGACTGTGCCGAATCCCGTGCTAACCAGGATGCTGGAGGTCGCGCCATTGGCGGAAGGCGAAGGGGGGAACCAAGGAGCTACCGCCTCCACGAAGGAGGCCGTTAGGAAGGGAAGAATCGAAAATTCCCCCGACCACGGAAAGAAAAGGACTGCCTCTGAAGACCCGGAGGTGATAACCTCAAAATGGGGAAAGAAATCTTCGTCAGAGGGTTCGGCACCGGAGAACGCTCCGGCCGAATCGCCCCCTAAAGGGGAACCGCTCTCCCCCGAGACATAAGTGAAGGGAGGGGTTCCATAATGAATCACACTCATGTTTTATTCCTGAGGAAAATAACCGAAACATTATCTTGCAGTTCGGATCTCAACCCTTCTCAGCAGAGCTCATCTTCAGGGGATCTTTGTCCAGAGATGATAGAGAGCGAAACGCCTCCCCTTGTTGCACCGTCTCATGAGGCTGGCGACCCCGAGGTATCGTCCCAGAGGTTTTTTTCAAGTTCGGACCCTGGAAAAGGTCATCAGGCTAGTCCGGCACCCTCTTGCGCTTCGGCGGAGGGGCTGAAGGATCTGCTTGGTAGGGCGTCCATCTCAGAAGAACACCGTATGTTGATGGATACGGTGATTGGAAGGATTTCATCTGCGGAAAGCGGATTGTACGAGGCTGCCAGGAGTTTACTAACAGGCTTTGAGGTACGTAAAAAGGTGTACCTTTTGGTAGAGCCGCATATTAAATGTGCCCTGTATGAATAGTAGCCCCTGAGACTCTGTGTGTCGTCATGAGTGACGGCGCATAGAGGATCATAACCCTAGGTATAATATGTCGCCTATTCCATGAAGGTGGCGAGGCGTTCGGTGGCTAGCCGGACTGATGAATCTGTCGAACTAAAGCGGCAACTTGACGTAGCAGATGCCAACATCGCACTTCTAAATAAGCGGCTAGACGAGGCTCAAGGTATGTTCAAAAGACACCCAGTAATAGGAGCTCGATGCTCGGGCCTTATATATATATACTTTATGTAGATGGTGCTGCTGCCGTGGAGAACCTTCAAGCGGAACTTGCCCGAGCCAAGGAGCAAGCAAGGAAAAGTGATGCGGCTGCCGTTAAAGCGGCTGAAGAGCTAAAAGCCGAACAGGCTGCTCACTGCCAGAGCAAGAAGGAAATAGCCAAGATGGCCATAAAATTGAAGGATGCTACCGACCGCTGTAAATTTCTTGAACAAGAAGATAGGGCGGCTCAGAAGGACCTTGAAAAGATCACTGCCGAAGCCAAGGATACTCGCTCTGCCATGAGAGCGATGAAGGAGGAGCTGCGTCAGGCCGGAGATATCACGGCTGGAAAGCCTTATATGCTACGGATGAAGTTCGGAGACCCCAAGTATGTTCCATTAGACCGGCAGTGGAGTGCGGAAAACGCTTATCTGGATTTGGCAGCAAGTGCGGCGGACGCGACCGAACACTTCCGCAGCCGAGGTGACCATGGACTGGAAGAGCTTTTTTGGTCGCAGTACCACAATCCAGAATGCCCACTATCAGTATCTGACCGTTTGGCCGCCTGGGCGGAGCTGAACAGATTATCCGGACTCGCCATGAGGTATGTTGCGAGTCGTCTGTGGCCGGGGAAGCCGGAGCCGAAGAGTTATTTTGGCTTGGTGCAGCAGTTCCTTGGTTCGGTGCCGCATGCTGATGCAATGAAGAGGTCGAGTGCATAGAGGGCGCACAGATGGCTCTTGCCCGTGTCAAAATATACTGGGCAGATATGAAGGCCAGTATTGTTGTGTCCCAGGATTCGGACGAAAGCCGAGTACCTGCCAAGCACTATTTTGAGGAAGTTCTTCCTGGCGCTCATATAATAGAGTCGCAGTGCTCGAAGGATGTTGTGTTCGAATAGCTTATACTATTTGTAAAAAAAATTGTTTTTATGAAAAAAGCTTTTTATACTTGTGCTTGCAAGAATCATGATGCCTCCTGTGCGGCCGTTTAATGTATATATTTGTATATAACCTGAAAGATGGCAGTCGTTGGCTTCAGCCCCCACGCATAGAATGCGGGGGTGTTTCTTAAAAAGGTGCCGTTTCACACTTAATCCAACGTCTTGGTCCTACAAAGGAGGTGGTGGCGCAGCGAACTAGGTAACCGGACTATAATGCTTTATCACTTTCACTTAGCCATAGGAGTTTGACAGTGGGGCTACTGAATAGCCCCTAGGGGCACTGCGCTCGCCCGAATTCGGGGCGCGAGTGTGCCTGACCGGGAAGCGGCCCTTCGTTAATGCGGGGGAATCCTAAAGATTTCGAAAGTCATCGAGTGGTTGACCAGTCTCTCGCTATATCATGATAGTCAGTTTTCCGCTTTCTCTACTGAGGTGCTCACCTGGCCGAACCGGGGCACAATCGCAGTAGTTCTCCTGGTGCCGCGTTAGCCGATATAACGGAACGTAAGGCAGGAAAACACAGGAGCCGGGCAAACCCAACATTTGACCAAAGACATGATTCGGAGCTGATGCATATAGGGCCAAACTCGCGACGCCGAACACTCCCTAAGGTATTCGGTCTTTAAGAAGACGGGCCGAAATAGAGCCCTTGGTAAAAAAGCCCCTAGTGTCCAGGTACGCGCAAAAATTCTAGCGTGGCCACATGCCAAGACGCCAGCCTCCTCCTCGGTTATAGAGAAAACCGGGGGATGTTATCAACAAGAGACAGTAAAAAAGGTTTATGCAGGGTCTTAATCTGAAAAGAATCCTTGAAACGGGTCCCTGCTGCACGTCTGCACCTGTGTCTCCGTTGTGCCGTATCCTGGACGGGCGTAGCACGATGTTCGTCTGCGAAAGAGAGGAACTTAGTAAAAAAATAAGCATGCGAGAAATCTATATTGAAATAAACAAAATATAGTTGGAGCAAGAGTTGAGCCGTATTGTCTCCGGGCGTGAGCACACGGAGCCCCTTGTACGGGGATATGCGGTTATTAAGCATGTTTACGCCGGACTCGTCGAGCCGTGTCCGAGATAGTAGGGCTGGATTTGTGGGCGGCTGTCCAGGCAGCCGCACCTTTGCCCGTACTTTGGGGGTCAATTTATGTTCCCCTGTAATGAAATGATGCCCTTTGGGCCGGGCATTTTGAGTGTAAGGGATGCGTAATGCGGTGTTGCATTAAAGCGGGCGAAAGCTTCACGTCCCAGTAGCGCTTGATAGCGACTTACGAATGGGGCGATGTGGAATGTTAGCTTTTCGCTTCGGAAGTTGTCGGGTGATCCGAACGTGACTTCTAACGTAAGGGAACCCATACTTGGGGTATCCGGGCCTGGCGTGACTCCTTGAAAGGAAGTGTTGCCAAGGTGGATTATAAATGGGTTTACCCTGAGTTTGCGGACTGAGTCCTGATACAACAGGTTCAAGTCGCTGCCGTCGTCCATAAGGGCATTTGTAAATTGGAGTCCGTTAATAATTGGATTTACGACCAAGGCAGACCAGCCTGCGTTCTGGTCTCCTCTAGAGTAATCCTGATGATCGAAGGTGATTGGTTGTAACAACCAATGGCGTTGCTCCTCTGGGGCTGGCCGTACGGCGTGTGTCTTCGTAGGTGCCGTTCTGCTCTTCCCCTTTGTCACATGAAGCAGGTTTACTGTCTTGACTTCTTGTGGGAACTTCTTTTGTTCTCCGGTGTTCTGCTTGTGGGGTGCATCGTCATCTTCGCTTGGTGTGTCGAGCCCCTTGTGTTCCGCGTTGAGTTTGCCGGACTGCTTAAAGACCCAACAATGTCTGTGGGTATGGTTTGCAGGTCTCCCCGGAGTGTTGTGGATTTGAAATATTTTGTCCAAGATTTTGTTGAGGTTGGATAGCTCGTCCCTATCGTCTTTGGGGGGCAACTTTTTCTGATTTTGCCGAGAGCTTTTGAATCCGGCGTTTACTGCCGTGCTCATTGGGCTGTTGTCCTTGATCCGGCGCGGTTCTTTGTTACGGCGCGGCTTCCCGTTCCCATCTCTGGGTTTGGACGTATTCGGGTTGCTGGTGCTGCTTCTTGCCAACTAGCTATCCTCTCCTGCACAAAAGCGGGTCATGAGGCTTGTTAATGCGTCCATTGTTCGCGGTTTTTCTTGGCCGAGGTTACTGGCGAGCCATTCGTCTCGGACGCTATGTTTGAAAGCTGCTAGGGCCTCTGCGTCCGGACAGTCGACTATCTGATTCTTTTTGATGAGGAATCTGTTCTAGAGCTTCCGGGCTGACTCTCCGGGCTGCTGAGTTATATGACTCACATCATCTGCATTCGGGGGTCGGACATAGGTCCCTTGAAAATTTGCCCGGAAAGCATCCTCAAGCACTTCCAAACTTCCCATAGTGTTTTCGGGAAGGCTTTTAAGCCAATGTCGGGCTGGCCCTTTGAGCTTAAGGGGTAAGTATTTTATGCTGTGGAGGTCGTCTCCTCTGGCCATGTGTATGTGGAGGATGTAGTCCTCGATCCAGACTCCAGGGTTTGTTGTTCTGTCGTATGCTTATATGTTCACGGGTTTGAATCCGGTTGGAAATTCATGGTCCAGCACCTCATCGGTAAAACATAGGGGGTGTGCGGCGCCCCTGTATTTAGGCGTGTCGCGATGTTCGGGTGTTTTTTGCATTGCATCACTCACTGGAGCCTGCTTTCTTGGCCTATAGATGGATCTGGTTGGGCCAGTTTTCTGATGCAAATTCTTGGACGGATCGCGCGCCATATTGAGTGCGGCGTCCTTTGATGCGTGAGATTGATTGTAGGGTCGTCTATCCGACCTTGTGGCTTCCTTATTTGTTGACTGTGGGGGCTTTATGGCCTCTTCATCAAATTCCGGTAGTAGTTTCCGCCTCGGATAGCTCTTTGTGTGACGACTGTTGCCGTACTTGTGTGCGGTATTGAGTACTTTGCCCCATCTGATCCTGAGTGCATCTTCTCCAATCTTGAGCCTCCGCTTCTGCTTTTTCAGGCTACGTGCAGTGGCAACGAGCCTTTGGTGGAGGTTCTGATGTTCCAGCAATTTGTCCGGCGTGAGGTCGTCCGGGCTATTATCTTTCCCGGGGATTAGTTGTTCGGATTGTCCGCCCTGTTTGGACGGATGCTCGACGGCATGTTCGTCTTTTGTTGATTCACCCTGCTCTATGGCTGGGTCTTTGTCGAGGTGGGGCTTGGCCTTGCGCTTACGCCGCCGCTTTGATTGTTTTTCGAGGGAGCGATCCCTGGCCGCATCCTTTTGATCCTCGTTGTTGTTTCTGATGGGTGTGTCCACCATGTATACGTCGTATGATGAGGTGGCTTTCCAGTTCCCTATAGGTGCTGGTTCTTGATCGTCTCCTTCATCGGCGTCCATGCCGTCGATGTCTTCGGAGTCAAAGTCGAGCATGTCGGTTAAATCGTCGACAGTGGCTACGAAGTGGGTGGTGGGTGGGCTTCGAATTTCTTCGTCATCCGCATCCCAACCGTGTTGGCCGTAGTTCGGCCAGGGCTCTCCGGACAAAGAGAGAGACTTTAATGAATTCAGGATATCGCCAAAAGGCGAGTGCTGAAAGACGTCCGCGGCGGTGAACTCCATGACCGGAGCCCAATCGGGCTTAATCGGAAGAGGTGCGGGATTTACGGAGTCCGGATCGGAGTCCGGCACCTTGGAGTCACGGGCCTTGCGAAGGACTAGGCTGGTATCTGGCTCTATCGCCGTAGAGGTTGCAGCTTCCGGGGCGGCGTCCAACCGTCCGTCCCCGACTGGCGCAGTGGGCTCCGAGCTAATGGTCAGAGCGGACACCTGAGCGACGCTCTGGGTGTTGTCCGATGGCAGAGCTAAATCATGCCCATCGTGACAGTGCGGCGCGCCTAGTCATGGCTCGAATCCGTCGAAGATCAAGTCCCCGCGGATGTCGGCTGTGTAGTTTAAGCTTCCAAACCTGACCTAATGGCCAGGGGCGTAGCTTTCGATCTGCTCCAGATGGCCAAATGAGTTGGCCCGCAGTGCGAAGCCGCCGAATACGAAGATCTGTCCGGGGAGAAAAGTATCATCCCGGACCACATCACGATTGACGAGCGAAGAAGCCATCAGGCCTAAAGGCGACAACACAGAGGAACTCTCAATGAAAGCACCAATGTCGGTGTCAAAACCGGCGGATCTCGGGTAGGGGGTCCCGAACTGTGCGTCTAGGCAGATGGTAACAGGAGACAAGGGACACGATGTTTTTACCCAGGTTCGGGCCCTCTCGATGGAGGTAAAACCCTACTCCTGCTTGATTAATATTGATGATATGGGTAGTACAAGAGTAGATCTACCACGAGATCGGAGTGGCTAAACCCTAGAAGCTAGCCTATGGTATGATTGTTGTTCGTCCTATGGACTAAAACTCTCCGGTTTATATAGACATCGGAGAGGGCTAGGGTTACATAGAGTCAGTTACAATGGGAGGAGATCTTCATATCATATCGCCAAGCTTGCCTTCCACGCCAAGGAAAGTCCCATCCGGACACGGGACGGAGTCTTCAATCTTGTATCTTCATAGTCCGGGAGTCCGGCCATCCGGACACCCCCTAATCCAGGACTCCCTCAGTGACCAACTTCCTCAATCAAGTTACTACAATAATAGGTCTTCTGGCTAGGTGTGTTGGCCATGACATCCACTTTACCGATTAACAAAGAGACCAATATTATAGTTCTTGGGAAAACGTTCGAACCATCATATCTGCCCGAGATTCTAGTCTGGTTGGTGTCAGGATCTTCCAGACTCATCAGGTCTAGGAAGGAAAATGAAAGTTTGCAACACAAATCGACGAGACGGCGTTGCGAGGTTCTCTCGGGGAATGAACTTTGATAGCAAGCTCCAAAACATGAGCTGATTCTGCTACAAACACGTGAACACGTTATCCCAGACAAGCATGATCACCTGGCAGTCTTACAATGAAACACTACAGAGTTCAGGTGTGGAACCCTCATCAAGGATAACGAAGTCTTTACACAAGTCCATGGATTAGATCCCAAGCATAGACTTCTCTTCCTTGAACAAATCAATTAGTGGCTTGGTGTGCTAGGGACACATATAGAATGAAGGTTGCAAGTCTCCAAACCACAGAATACTTCGCACGTATGCATGACTGATTTGGGGTGATTCCAGAGGAAGCAACATTGACTTTCTCGAATCCACGGCGTCAACTTGCTCCAAATGCACATGAGTTAGAGGAAGTCACTTCTTTCATCCAAGCATATGCTTCATGAATGGATCACAAAGATAATGCTTCCAAAATTTCCAACACTAGCTGGATGTTCAACACGAATCATGGAGAAGGTAGGAATGTTGTCGATGGGCTCAACAACAATCCATCCAGGCTTCCATATAAGTGGAATTCCAGAATTATGTGAACAAGGTGATAGCATTGGTCAGACCCGAAAGATATAATGGAGTATGCTCGAGGAAACAACCACGAGTAAGACAACATTACGAATATCGTTGGTTCTGATCTGATTTGACAATAGCCCATACTCAAATCAAAAATAGGATAAGATGATAGGTCCATTGACTGATCACAGGGACCAATCGATGAAGATATCATCTTTCTTCAACACACACAAATATAACCCTTGAAATGAGCTAAGTCGGACAAGCTTTTATCCTCCAACTCTACAAGTTGTTGTTTAGCTTAACCAACCAGCTCAAGGGTATGCAACATAGATTCTTGGAGAAGGGGTGATTACAAGCAACCAACTTGTTCACGAACTCAACATAGCGGTCAGGTGACAACCTGGTGATACTTCTGAGAAGATATTCGGAAAATCACAAACCACAGATATGTTACTAAGCTCTAGAATAGTCTTGCTTTTCAGGGCAAGATGATATGATCAGAAGAGCGAGGGATTGGCACAATCCTACTCATTGATCGAGGAGTGCACCCGGAAATAAGGACTAGGTAGCACAATCAGTCTTAGAATGACAATTTGAGATCCAACACGCTAAGAATGAAATTATTGTCCTTTAACGACCAGGCAACGGGGTTGCTAGGAGTATTGATTTCACACATCATAGTTCATTTGTTGGCATTCCGGTTGCAACAACACAGGAGCCGAGAAATGACTAATGAGGGCGAGGAGTATCACTGTATCGAGAGTTCATAGGATGGTGTGCAATTCCCATGATATTGCGAAAGTTCGTTGTTTCGAAGCACCATGTGATGATCGGGTGTGATAGATTCTAACGTTCACATACAATGGGTGTAAGCCATATTTACACATGCAAAACACTTAGGTTGACCTGACGAGCCTAGCATGTACAGACATGGCCTCGGAACACAAGAGACCGAAAGGTCGAACATGAGTCGTATAGTAGATACGATCAACATGAAGATGTTCACCGATGATGACTAGTCCGTCTCATGTGATGATCGGACACGGACTAGTTGACTCGGACCATGTATCACTTAGATGACTAGAGGGATGTCTAAGTGGGAGTTCATCAAATAATGTGATTAGATGAACTTAATTATCATGAACATAGTCAAAAAGGTCTTTACAAATTATGTCGTAAGCTCGCGCTTTAGTTCTACTGTTTAGATATGTTCCTAGAGAAAATATAGTTGAAAGTTGATAGTAGCAATTATGCGGACTGGGTCCGTAAATTGAGGATTGTCCTCATTACTGCGCAGAAGGCTTATGTCCTTAATGCACCGCTCGGTGTGCTGAACCTCGAACGTCGTTTGTGGATGTTGCGAACATCTTACATACACGTTTTGATGGCTACGTGATAGTTCAGTGCGTAATGTTAAACGGTTTAGAATTGAGGCACCGAAGACATTTTTGAAACGTCGCAAAACATATGAGATGTTCCAAGAGCTGAAATTGGGATTTCAGGCTCGTGCCCACGTCAAGAAGTGTAAGACCTCCGGCAAGTTTCTAAGCCTGCAAACTAAGGGAGAAAAGCTCAATCGTTGAGCATGTGCTCAGATTATCTGAGTACTACAATCGCTTGAATCGAGTGGGAGTTATCTTCCAGATGAGATAGTGATGGTTCTCCAAAGTCACTGCCACCAAGCTACTAGAGCTTCGTGATGAACTATAACATATCAGGGATAGACATGATGATCCTTGAGCAATTCGCGATGTTTGACACCGCGAAAGTAGAAATCAAGTAGGAGCATCAATTATTGATGGTTAGTAAAACCACTAGTTTCAAGAAGGGCAAGGGAAAGAAGGGATACTTCATGAAACGGCAAATCAGTTGCTGCTCTAGTGAAGAAACCCAAGGTTGAACCCAAACCCGAGACTAAGTGCTTCTGTAATAAGGGGAACAGTCACTGAAGCAGAACTACCCTAGATAGTTGGTAGATGAGAAGGCTGTCAAGGTTGACAAAAGTATGTATTGCACATACATTATATTAAATGTGTACTTTACTAGTACTCCTAGTAGCACCAGGGTATTAAGATACCGGTTCGGTTGCTAAGTGTTAGTAACTCGAAATAAAAGAGCTATAGAACAAACAGAGACTAGCTAAAGGTGAGATGGCGATATGTGTTGGAAGTGTTTCCAAGGTTGATGTGATCAAGCATCGCATGCTCCGTCTACCATCGAGATTGGTGTTAAACCTAAATAATTGTTATTTGGTGTTTGCATTGAGCATAGACATGATTAGATTATGTTTATCAAAATATGGTTATTCATTTAAGGAGAATAATGATTACTCTATTTATTTGAATAATACCTTCAATGGTCTTGCACCTAAAATGAATGGTTTATTGAATCTCGATCGTAGTGATACACATGTTCATGCCAAAAGATATAAGATAGTAACGATAATACCACATACTTGTGGCACTGCCATTTGAGTCTTATTGGTATAAAATGCATGAAGAAGCTCCATGTTGATGGATCTTTGGACTCACTCGTTTTTTGAAAAGTTTGAGACATGCGAACCATGTCTATTGGTATGTACGCATGAAAAAACTCCATGCAGATGGATCGTTTGGACTCACTTGATTTTGAATCACTTGAGACATGCAAATCATACCACATGGGCAAGATGACTGAAAAGCCTCATTTTTCAGTAAGATGGAACAAGAAAGAAACTTGTTGGAAGTAATACATTTGATGTGTGCAGTCCAATGAGTGCTGAGGTACGCAGTGGATATCGTTATGTTCTTACTTCACAGATGATTTGAGTAGATGTTGAGTATATTTACTTGATGAAACACAAGTCTGAATTATTGAAAGGTTCAAGTAATTTCAGAATGAAGTTGAAGATCTTCGTGACAAGAGGATAAAATGTCTATGATATGATCATAGAGATGAATATCTGAGTTGCGAGTTTGGTACACAATTAAGACATTGTGGAAATTGTTTCACAACTAACACCGCCTGGAACACCATAGTGTGATGGTGTGTCCGAACATCATAGATGCACCCTATTGGATATGGGGCATACCATGATGTCTCTTATCAAATTACCACTATCGTTCATGGGTTAGGCATTAGAGACAACCGCATTCACTTTAAATAGGGCACCACGTAATTCCGTTGAGATGACACCGTATGAACTATGGTTTAGAGAAACGTAAGCTGTCGTTTCTTGAAAGTTTGGGGCTGCGACGCTTATGTGAAAAAGTTTCATCCTGATAAGCTCGAACCCAAAGCGAATAAATACATCTTCATAGGACACCCAAAATAGTTGGGTATACCTCCTATTTCAGATCCGGAAGCAAAAGTGATTGTTTCTAGAAATGGGTCCTTTCTCGAGGAAAGGTTTCTCTTGAAAGAATTGAGTGGGAGGATGGTGGAGACTTAATGAGGTTGTTGAACCATCACTTCAACTAGTGTGTAGCAGGGCACAGGAAGTTGTTCCTGTGGCACCTACACCAATTGAAGTGGAAGTTGATGATAGTGGTCATGAAACTTCGGATCAAGTCACTACCGAACCTCGTAGGTCGACAAGGATGCGTACTGCTTCGGAGTGGTACGGTAATCTTGTCTTGGAGGTCATGTTGCTAGACAACAATGAACCTACGAGCTATGGAGAAGCGATGGTGGGCCCGGATTCCGATGAATGGCTCGAGGCCATAAAATCCGAGAGAGGATCCATGTATGAAAACAAAGTGTAGACTTTGGCAGAACTACTCGATGGTCGTAAGGTTGTTGAGTACAGATGGATTTTAAAAGGAAGACGGACAATGATGGTAAGTGTCACCATTAAGAAAGCTCGACTTGTCGTTAAGATGTTTTCCGACAAGTTCAAGGAGTTGACTGCGATGAGACTTTCTCACTCGTAACGATGCTAAAGAGTCTGTTGGAATTATATTAGCAGTTACTGCATGATTTATGAAATCTTACAGATAGGATGTTAAAACATTGTTTCCTCGATGATATTCTTGAGGAAAGGTTGTATGTGATACAACCAAAAGGTTTTGTCAATCCTAAAAGATGCTAACAAGTATGCAAAGCTCTAGCAATCCTTCTAAGGACTGGAGTAAACATCTCGGAGTTGGAATATACACTTTAATGAGATAATCAAAGATTTTGGGTTTATACAAAGTTTATGAGAAACTTGTATTTCCAAAGAAGTGAGTGGGAGCTCTATAGCATTTCTGATGAGTATATGTTGTTGATATATTTTTGATCGGAAATGATGTAGAATTTCTGGAAAGCATAAAGGGTTATTTGAAAAAACCCTAGATTAAGCTACTTGAACATTGAGCATCAAGATCTATAAGGATAGATAAAAAACGCTTAATAGTACTTTCAAATGAACACATACCATGACAAGATTTTGATGGAGTTCAAAATAGATCAACAAAGAAGGAGTTCTTGGCTGTGTTATAAGGTGTGAGTATTGGGTAAGACTCAAGACTTGACCACGGCAGAAGAGAGAGAAAGGACGAAGGTCATCCCCTATGCTTTAGGTGTAGGCTCTATAGAATGCTATGCTATTTACCGCACCTGAAGTGTGCCTTGCCATGAGTCAGTCAAGGGGTACAAGAGTGATCCAGGAATGGATCATAGGAAATCGGTCAAAGTTATCCTTAGTAACTAGTGGACTAAGGAATTTTCTCGATTATGGAGGTGGTAAAAGAGTTCGTCGTAAAGGGTTATGCCGATGCAAACTTTGACACTAATCCGGATTATTCTGAGTAGTAAACCGGATTCTATAGTAGAACAGTTATTTGGAATAGCTCCAAATAGAGCGTGGTAGCTGCATCTACAAGATGACAGAGAGATTTGTAAAGCACACACGGATATTAAAGGTTCAGACCCGTTGACTAATAACCTCTCTGACAAGCGAGATATGATCAAACCCCATGGGTGTTGATTCATTACAATCACATAGTGATGTGAACTAGATTATTGACTCTAGTGCAAGTGGGAGATTGTTGGAAATATGCCCTAGAGGCAATAATAAAATGGTTATTATTGTATTTCCTTGTTCATGATAATTGTCTATTATTCATGCTATAATTGTATTGACTGGAAACCACAATACATGTGTGAATACATAGACCACAACATGTCCCTAGTGCCTCTATTTGACTAGCTCGTTGATCAACAAATGGTCATGGTTTCCTGACCATGGACATTGGATGTCATTGATAACGGGATCACATCACTAGGAGAATGATGTGATGGACAAGACCCAATCCTAAGCATAGCACAAGATCATGTAGTTCGTTTGCTAAACCTTTCTAATGTCAAGTATCATTTCCTTAGACCATGAGATTGTGTAACTCCCTGATAGCGTAGGAGTACTTTGGGTGTACCAAACGTCACAACGTAACTGGGTGACTATAAAGGTGCACTACAGGTATCTCTGAAAGTGTTTGTTGGGTTGGCATGAATCGAGACCGGGATTTGTCACACCGTATGACGGAGAGGTATCTCTGGGCCCACTCGGTAATGCATCATCATAATGAGCTCAATGTGATTAAGTAGTTAGTCACGGGATCATGCATTACGGAACGAGTAAAGTGACTTGCCGGTAACGAGATTGAACGAGGTATTGGGATACCGACGATCGAATCTCGAGCAAGTAACATACCGATTGACAAAGGGAATTGCATACAGGATTGCTTAAATCCTTGACATCATGGTTCATCCGATGAGATCATCGTGGAACATGTGGGAGCCAACATGGGTATCCAGATCCCGTTGGTGGTTATTGATTTGAGAATGTCTCGGTCATGTCTGCACGGTTCCCGAACCCGTAAGGTCTACACACTTAAGGTTCGGTGATGCTAGAGTTGTTATGAGAAATAGTATGTGGTTACCGAAGGTTGTTCGGAGTCCCGGATGAGATCCCGGACATGACGAAGAGCTCCGGAATGGTCCAGAGGTGAAGATCGGTATATTGGACGAAGGGTATTGGAGTCCGAAATTGTCCCGGGGGTACCAGGTGATGACAAGCGTGTCCGAAAGGGGTTTTGGAGGCCCCGGCAAGCGTTGGGGGGCCTTATGGGCCAAGGGGAGAGGGCACATCAGCCCACTAAGGGGCTGAGTGCCCCTTCCACCCCATCTCACGTAACCAGGAGAGGTGGGGGCGCCACCCCTAGGGCAGCCGCCCCTCCCGGCTTGGGGGGCAATTTTCCTAGGGGTGGGGGCGCCCAAACCCATCTAGGGTTTCCCTATGGCCGCCACCCCTCCCCTAGGGAACCCTAGGGCACCTCCCCCTCCTCCCTTCCCCCTATATATAGTGAGGGAGAGAGAGGGCAGCCGCACCCTTCCCCTGGCACAGCCCTCTCCCTCCTCCAACTCCTCCTCCTCCATAGTGCTTGGCGAAGCCCTGCCGGAGAACCACAGAGTTCTCCCTCAACTTCTCCTCTCCCCTTGCTGGATCAAGAAGGAGAAGACGTTCCCAGGCTGTACGTGTGTTGAACGCAGAGGCACCGTTGTTCGGTGCTTAGATCGGATTCGGCTGCGATCTGAATCGCTTCATGAACGACTCCACCGACCGCGTTCTTGTAACGCTTCCGCTTAGCGATCTTCAAGGGTATGAAGATGCACTCCCTCTCTCTCTCTCGTTGCTAGTATCTCCATAGATTGATCTTGGTGATGCATAGAAAATTTTGAATTTCTGCTACATTCCCCAACAAAAAGTGCAGAACATCTCTGAAGAACTTTGAGCCGGGTGGCGAAAAGCCCCGGTTCATGTGATCCATGAAGATGATAACTTCCCCTTCCTTGGGCTGAGGCTTTTCTTCGGTTGGATCAGGAGCACGGTACGACATGACATCCCTTTTGGGCAGATAGCCGATTTTCACAAAATCGTCAAAAGTACTCTCAGTGACAATGGATTTACCGAGTTACATGAAGTTGTTATCTTGGGCAGCATTGTGAAGGAGGAAGCCTAAAAAAATAAAAATGGCCGGTTCAAATTTAAGCCGGAGGAAGAAATATTACAAGTACATATTCAGACTGGCGGCTTATAAAGGGGCCTAATGATATATGATTAATTACATCAGGTTATTTAAACCGCCATGAGCAGTTGGGTTATTTAAGCCGCCATGAGTAGTTGATGTTATCTATTGAGCATTGCAATTTAAGTCGGTGGTTTGAACCGCCATGGCTAGGTGGATCTATCAAAACTGCAATTTTTGGCTAAGTGCTACGCAAACAGGTTTCACAGATCGCAGTCATTATTTTGGATCAGCAAACGTTCAGAAAAAGGAAATAAATGAAGACCTATAAACCAGTACAGATGAGTTCATATGCTCTAAGAGGATCTTTTCTCCAAAGAAAGGGGGCGTGCTGGTATTAAAAGAAAAGGCAAAAACAATTACCGCATCTGTTCTGTGTCGTTTTTAGATCAAAAAGGCTCACGGTGCAGGCACTGAAGAAGAACCACGATGAACTATGAAGAACACAGGCGAACTCTGAAACCCTAATGCGGATCTGGGGTACGGGAAAACAAGTACTTACATAGGCAGATCTACTGTGGAGGGATGCCGCCGTTCTCTGGTTCATTCAGGGTGATGCAGCGGCCAACGGCGAGGATGACGGAGTGCTCTACGGCGGCGGTGGAGCTCGAAGTGGCAGGGGGTCGCGAGAGGAAGAAGAAGCTGGAAAGGAGGAGAATGAGGAAAGACTAGTCATGGCTATTTATAAGGAAGGACTCATGAGTGGGCGCAAAAATCGAGGAGACCAAAACATAGTTATCTAGCTATTCAGGCGCCTCGATTATTAGAACAGATATTAAGATAAGGATCCATTGAGATATGTTGGTCAAAGTGTGAATTAATGGCAAGTGACATCATGGCGGGTTATCATAGATCCAAAAGATGACATCATGGCGGGATATAGACTCTCGCATAAAGAGCATAGAGGATTTTTTCAAGTATTGAAGATTGACATGAACCAGTTCAAATCAATCTGGGGCCTAATGTTGGGGATATAACTATTAGGCATGACCCGCCAGGAGGGGCCGGGTCATATGATTGACATGAACCAGTTCAAATCAATCTGGGGCCTAATGTTGGGGATATAACTATTAGGCATGACCCGCCCAGGAGGGGCCGGGTCATACCTATGGTGATTCACTATTATGAAGCCCACGAAGATACTTGAAGATGGGGGTTCAGTTAAAGGCCCAAGGCCCAAAGGTGACTTAAGGCCCGTAGAGATAAACCGCCATATATGTATGACTTGTATTGTAAGGCAAGAATAGATAGTCACCGAGCCGTACACTGTTTATGAGCCGGCAGGACTCTATGAGCCGCTGGGCGTCGATCTCTCTATATAAAGGGACGACCTGGCGGCGGTTCAGGACAAGAAACCATAGATCGAGAACTAGGTCAAGCGGATTCGCTGCCTGGTAATCGAGACATAAGCAATACCACCCAAAACTGGATCGTAGGCTTTTACCTTCACCGCAAGGGGCCGAACTAGTATAAACCCCGTGTCCTTTGTCCCGTTTAACCCCTTTAAGATTCCTAGTTGCGATGGCTCCACGACTAAGTCCTTTTGCTAGGAGATCTGCCGTGACAATTCCACGACAAATATGGCATGGAACAACCAAAAATTATAGATATGTTTGAGACGTATCACCCTCTCCCATCCTCCAAATCCTAGAGCCAGGTCACCCATCCGTCGACCTGGGGTGGAAGGCCTCCGTTCTTCCTCAACCGGTGGCGCACAATGCTCCTCGTCACCTCCCTCATGTTTCCATTGCTCCTTCCCATTGGTTTTGGTTTGGCCTCGTGCATGGCACGACAAATCTCTGCTCATTCGTTCTGCCAGATCCGGTGGGCTCCGTGTTGGAAAGTAGTAGAAAGCAAAAACACAGGCATACGCACACCCAAGATCAATATGAAGATGCATAATGAATTGGGATCATGATCGTTACCGTCATCGAGTTGTAGCAGAAGATGAATGTGTTAGTGTAGATCGTACTTGGAGTCCCTCGATGAACGATCCATCGAACCACCCACGAATAGTCTCTCGAATTGAAGACCGAAAGCACAGCCTCTCTACTTGGTTGCAAGCGTCCAACCTTCACGATCCGGCAGCCTTCACCGTCCAGAGCTAATCGTCGCCGAAGAATTAGAGGAGCGAGATTAGAACCTCACGGGGCTTCTAATTTTGAGGAAAAGAGGATTAGTCTGGCTCCAATTAGTCAATTAGGACCAACTAGAACTAGAAGAACTAGTGGAGACTTCAAAACTTGTATATTCAAATAGCACAAATCCTCAAGTATATATAGGTTAGATGGGAGAGGGAGGGCTGTCACCAAGGACGAAGGAGTCCTCCTTGGTGCACCAGGCCGGGGGGGAGGAGTCAGGGAAGGGAGGCGCCTTCCCACTTGGGCCTTTGTGGCCCATGTTGCCTTCCACCTCTTGGCCTTTTGAGGCCCGTTTATATTAAATTAAATATAAAATTGTTCTAAATACTTTCAGACCAATTTATGTATAATTTAACATCCTTGTAAACATTTTCCACCTGTATATATTTATTAGTAATACCCGGTATTGCTCGATACTCTCTGAAACCCTTCACGTGGCCCCGAAAAGCTTCCAGATCCTCTTGGAACTATTTTGAACATTAGTGAAACAATTCCACAAATATGTTTTCATCACTCCCGTCCTACTAACACTCAGTAGAACGTGATTGCCTTAAGCTTGTAACTCCATATGTTTGGTAACTCATAGACATGAACGAAACCGTTCGTTCAATGACCGACAACGAGACAGTGGACGTCCATATCGATCCCTATGAGCACACGAATGATATTCGAGTGAACCTTTGGTTATCATGTGATGTTCGCTTTGCTTCACGATAGTTCACAAAACCCAAGATGTACCGGTATCCTCCTGATTCATCATCGTCCTCACTATACCGAAATCCTCGTTACAGGTTTTGTTCTTGTTTCTTGTTATCATGTTCCGGCATCCCCATGAGGTAGTCACCTGTGTCTGGCCAGACGATGGTCGATGCCATCACACTGAGAGGGCCCTAATAGTATCTCTCCGTTGTCGGAGTTGCAAATCCCACTCTCGAGCTATCTAGTCCCTTGTCAAACTTTTTGATGAGCCTAGAAATTGTCATTATGATCACCGTGCTACATGTGACGTTTGTGCAACCCCAAAGCCGCCCACCTTATGGTAAGAAGTGACTATGACACTCTCATGGTCTAAGGAGAAAAATCACATGTTAACACTCTGTGTTATTACAATTGATTACAGACGATATTAACTAAATTCATAAGAGACAAGATTGGGTGGATTCAATATGACCGTTCTTCCAACGTCATAATCTCAATGCTGTTTTAGGACTATAGTTACACACTTACACTTAACGATATCCTATGATCCTGAAAACGTCATCACCAACAGTTGAGCTAGTCTCAGAGGCGAGACTAGGAACCTTTATTTTATCCGTTTATCATTTCACACGTGCATATGAGTTTTCCATTGAATCACATAATTCAGGATCATAGCAGTTATAGCATGAAATGTAAACATTTAATTATGAATATGGAAATATAATAATACAATATTATTGCCTCAACGGCAAATTTCCAACACTCTGGTGGTGGGTCACACCACCCCGGGCCTGGTGCACGCGGCTGGCTTGGTCATGGTTGGAAGCCCCTCTAGGAGGGGTGTTTGCTGAATGGTGTGGTGCTGGGCGGCCGATGATGGGATGTTGTCATCGATTGATTGGTCGGTCCCCTGCCTTGGTTTTCCTCGGCATGCTGCTGGGCAGTGGTGCTCCGAGTGGTGTGCTGGATGTGGTTGCATCTGGTCATCTTCTCAGCGTGGTATCGGGTGGCACCTCTGGCTGTCTTTCCACTCGTCTACTAGTTTGTTGCGCTTCTGCGATGGTTTGTAGTCCCTTAGTGTGCATATGGCTGCTGTGGTGGTGGTTTTCTCTCTACGTCGGGGGCAACCATGGAAGGACGGGGCGGGGCTCCCTTGTCTTGCTTCCAGCCGTGACGGACGCTCTTCCGTCGGGTTGGCAAGCTCCATGGCTTTGATGGCGCCATGGATGGGACATTCTCCCATCCGGGAGTGTCCTAACTCAGGGGTGGGGGTGGAGAGTGGCTGCCTCTTCCCCTTTGGCATGTTGTCCTCACTGGTAATGCCCCGACTTTGGATTTCTGGACGCACCTGGTGTGGCCTCCCGGTGTCTCCTCGGATAGTATTTCCCTTCTGTGGTGCCGGTGGATGGTGCGGCCTTGGCTATCTTGTGCCCTTCTTGTGCTCTTGTGTCTCTTCACACGACGTCAGTGCACGTGTATGCGAAGCTATCCGGGTGTGTACTCGGCTCTCCATTATGCCCTCCGAATTTGTTGATGGCACCGTTGTTTGTGTTGTAGCCTCGGTAGCAAGTTGTTCTTTGTGTGTTTGGGGAAAGCTTTGCAAATGGTACACCTAATTAGTGATTGATGTCCATTTGTGTTTTATGGTCCAGATTGGCGACGCAAAAGCTGTTCGAGGGAGGGGGCACCATTTATTTCGTAAAGAAACTGACCTGAAGCTATACACAAATATTCATCAAGATATTTCTTAGAATCGAGAGCTCTACATGCCTCTACCAAGACATTTAAATATACTAAAATGGGCAAATACACCACATTAGAAGAGTCACAAATTAGTCTATGGAGAAATGTAATTTTATCTCTCTTTATTTGCGTTTCTCAGATTTGGAGGGCGATCTGACTAACATAATATTTTCGTAAATTCTCATAAGACTGCCTTTTAAGACCACAACAATTTGCATACTGCACAAGTGTATTTGACATTAGAATTCTATAAGAGGATTGTCTAGTATTGAGCAACATATCATGGTTAATTCTGTTAACTGATTTTGAAAAATATATGGATGTATGTGCGTATCAATGAAAAATGACACACATGTAAAACAAAATGAGTAATAAGGAGGTAAAAATGTTTAATATAAATGCGCCAGCTCTAGTTAACTCCTGGAAATGAAATTTACGAGAAGATGATTATCAAGGATAAATGATGAACGGAGACATGAATTTTTAAGTCTTGGAAATATGTAAAATATTTTTGATTTGTTATTTTTTCATGGGAGGTTTAATAATTCAACGACCAATCTGTCGGAGTTGAGACGACGAGCTAGCTGGACCGAGGTGGAAGACGAGGTTTTTGCCTGCGCAAACTTGACGCAGTTTTCTGATCTCTTTCTCTTTATATTTATTGAGTACAATGAAGGAAATGGGGCTCGTGGCCTCCAGACTATGCGCCACTACGATCCACAATGTTCGTGCCATCCCACGAACGAGTCAGTAGGGCGCAGGACTCGGTCTAAGTTGTTGGAACCTCGAGCTAATCTCGCTACTGACGAAACTGACGAACCTAACGAAACTGAAGAAGAAAATGCAGCTAACGCTAACTGAACTAACTGAACTTGCAAGGTTTATTCTAACAATCTCCTCCTAAGCCTTGCGGTTCCTACTTTATTTTCGTGATGCCGATCTTGTTCCTCAGCTCCTGAAACTTGACTCTGCCCAGTGGCTTCGTCAGAATGTCCGCGAGCTGAAGATCCGTGCTGATGTAGTCCACTGTGATCTTCTTCTCTTCCACACAGTCCCTGATGAAATGATATCGCAGGTCTATGTGCTTGCTGCGATCATGGTGGACATGATTCTTGGCAAGTGCAATTGCTGACTTGTTGTCCATCTTCAGTACAGGCGCATCAGCATTTCTTCCCATCAGGTCCTTGAGCAGACGGGTCAGCCACACGCCGTAGCATGCCGCCGCCGTGGCGGCCATGTACTCTGCTTCACAAGATGAGAGCGCCACCACCTTCTGCTTCTGCGACTGCCAAGAGACTAGACTGTCGCCAAGGTACCAGAGGAGGGCGGTGGTGCTCTTGCGGGTGTCCGGGTCGCCGCCCATATCGCTGTCGCTGAACCCGGACAGAACTGCGCCGCCGCTCCTCCGGTAGCTGCAGCCGTAGTCGATCGTGCCCGCAACGTAGCGTAGGATGTGCTTGACCGCCGCGAGATGCTCAGTTGTTGGCGCCTCCATGAACCTGCTCACATACCCGACGGCAAAAGAGATGTCCGGTCGAGTGTGAACCAAGTACCTGAGACTGCTGACGAGACTTCTGTAGTCGTTGGCGTCCGTTGGAGGAGCCTGGCTATCCTGGCTGAGTTTGAGCCTGGGCTCCGTCGGTGCGTGGCAGGGGTTGCAGTCCACCATGTCGGCCTTCTCCAGTATCTTGCGTGCGTATGCAGCCTGCCCGAGCGTGATCCCATGCGCGCTCTGATGAACTTCGATGCCGAGGTAGTAGGTGAGCAGGCCGAGATCACTCATGCGAAATTCAGCCATCATCTCCCCCTTGAAGCTGCGGATGTCGTCGTCATTCGGCCCGGTGATGAGCAGGTCGTCCACGTATACGCCCACCAGGAGTCCGCGCCGCACGTAGACGACATGCTCTGACCTGCTTCTGGTGAAGCCCAGAGCGCCGAGCGTCACGTCGAGCTTGGCGTTCCAGGCGCGTGGAGCCTGACGCAGACTGTACAGCGCCTTCTTGAGGTGCAGCACCTTGTGTTCTTCACTGGCGACGACAAAACCCGGCGGTTGACGGACGTATACCTCCTCAGTGAGCTCGCCGTTGAGGAATGTGGACTTCACGTCCATGTGGTGAACGCCCCAGCCCTCCTGTGCAGCGAGAGCGAGCATGAGGCGCACGGAGTCGATGCGGGCAACAGGCGCGAACGCCTCGTCGAAATTGATGCCCTGCTGCTGAACGAAGCCCTTTGCAACCAGCCGCGCCTTGTGCTTCGTCACGGCGCCGCTCTCGTCGCGTTTGACCTTGAACACCCACTTCAAGCCGATGGATTCTTGTCCTGGCGGAAGATCAGTGAGCTCCCAGGTCTGATTATCCTCGATCGAGGCGATCTCCTCCAGCACGGCTCGTGTTCAGCTTCAGAGAAAGTGGACGGCTCTTCTGCAGAGGTGAGCAGCAGCTCATCCTCCTGATCGCGAGTCGTGTCCGGGCGTGGACCGAACAGGTCTGTCAAGCCTCTCCGAACACGGCGTCAGGGGCGTGGCGAAGGTGATCGGCGTGCTGCTCGACGAAGATGCAGAACTTCCTGCCGTGCCGGGCGTCGTTGCCGTGCTGGGTGTCGCCGCCGTGCGTGGCGTTGCGGGCTCGACGTGGGTTGGAGTTGCCGCCGCCACCGGTGTTGCTGCCCCGTGGTCATCTGTCACGTCAGGGTTCTGCAGCTCTAAAGATGGTGCGGCCCCGCTGGAAGGCTGGTGCGGCGGCGAGTTGTGTATGATCCTCCCTGCCATAGCAGGAACACGGCGCACCTCATAGTCGACGGTGAAGGCGTTAGTGCCCCGGCGCGGTCCTCGGCGTCCCAGTTCCAGTGCGCCGCCTCGTCGAAGACAGCATCGCACGTCACATGGACGCGCCCACCAACAGGGTCGAAGACGCGATACGCCTTGCCCCCTTCCTCGTAGCCGATGAAGACCATCGGCGTTGATCTGTCGTCGAGCTTCTTCAGGTGTGGGCGCACATTATTGACATGCGCCACGCACCCAAAGGTGCGGAGGAAGTGCACCGCTGGTCGCCCGCCGTGCCACGCCTCGTACGGGGTCATGCCGCGCACGCTCTTGGTCGGTGCGCGATTGAGAATGAACACGGACGTGGTCACGGCCTCGCCCCAGAACCTGCCGGGCATTGCCATCGCCTTCATCATGCTCCGCCCCATGGCCACCACCGTCTAGTTGTGGCGCTCAACCACCCCGTTCTGTTGAGGGGAGTATGGCGCCGTGAGCTGACGCTGAACGCCGCGGTCGGCGCAGTACTCGCCGAACTCGACGGAGGTGAACTCCCCGCCGCGGTCGGTGCGGAGAGCGCGCAGCTTGCGCCCGGTTTCCACCTCGACGCGCTCCTGGAAGCGGCGGATCGCGTCCGGCGCCTCGTCCTTGCTGCTCAACAGGGTCAGCCACATGTACCTGGAGAGGTCGTCCACCAGGAGCAGAAAGTAGCGCCGGCCTGACGGAGTCGCCGGAGTTATGGGCCCGCAGAGATCGTCGTGGACCAGCTCGAGAACGTGCTCGGCCCGGTAGTTCGCCGCGTCCGGGAATGGAGCTCGGCACTGCTTGCCGGCCAGGCAGCTGCCGCAGAGTTGGTCGACGTGGTCGATCGCAGGCAGGCCGCGCACCATCTCCTGCCGGGTCAACATCTGGAGTGAAGTAAAATTCATATGCCCGTACCTCGCGTGCCAACGCCATGCATCATCAGTGGTGGTGCGCACGGCCAAGCACACCGGCCGGCTTAGCTTCATGTCGTAGGGGTAGAGGCGGTTGCGTGCTCTCGTGGCGCGCGCGAACACCTGTCCGCGGCGATCGCTGAGAGTGAACACACCACCGGTGATCACTGACTTGCAGCCGCTCTGGTCGAGCTGCCCGACACTGACAATGCTACTCCGTAGGCGAGGGATGAAGTAGACTCCTGTGAGCACGCGGTGCCCACCGTTGCAGTCGGTGAAGAGCACAGACCCGCGTCCGCAGATCGCCACGACCGAGCCATCCCCAAACTTCACGGTGCCGCCGACGCGGCGGTCGAGATCGTTGAAGCACGCCGCGCTGCCCGACATGTGGTTTGAGGCGCCCGTGTCGAGGTACCACTTGGAGTCGTACTCCTCCTCCGTGCGCCCGAGGTGGACCTCGGCGTGCTCCTCGACGAGGTTGACGTAGCCGTCGGAGATGTCGCCGGCGTCAGTGATCGTGCACACCTGCGCCATGAGGAAGGTTGGGTCCTCCTCGTCTGCTGCCTCTGCCTGTGCGAGGTTTGCCTGATTCGCCTCCTCCCTCTTCTTTTTGTGGCAGTCCCGAGCCCAGTGCCCGGCAATACCGCAATATCTGCACTTGTCATCGTCGGTCTTTCCGTTGCCGCGCCCGGCGCGGCCGCGTCCACGGCCTCTGTCGCGTCGACCGCCGCCTCGCGGCGCGTTGCTCCTTGAGCCGCCCCGCCCCTTGAGGCGTGCAGCCCATTCTTCCTCCATCATCATGAGCCGGCAGACGCCGGCCTCGGCCTGCTCGAGATCGTATCTCTCCTCAGCGGCCTTGAGCCGCCCGGTGAGCTCCTCCACCGATAAAGTGTCCAGATCGACGCGAGTTTCTATGGAGAGTGCGATCTGAGAGTACCTCTTGGGGACGACGGAGAGAAATTTCCGCACAACGCGCTTCTCTTGCACAACTTCTCCGAGCTGTGCCATCTGGGCCACCATGTTCGAGATCCTCATGGCGAAGTCATCGACGGTCTCGCCGTCGGTGAAGCGGATGTCGTTGTACTGCTTGGAGATGGTCGCGAGCTTGTCCTCGCGGACGCGCGCCACGCCGAGGCGCATCGTCTTGACGGTGTCCCACGCCTCCTTCGCCGTGGCCTTGCTGGCGAGGGTGGGCGCCATTTCCGGTGGCACCCCGCGCAGGATTGCCTCGAGCGCCAGCCGATCGTCGCTGCGCTCCGCCGTGCCCGTTTGCACGGCGTCCCAGAGGTAGCGGCCCTCCATCATGACCTGCATGAGAACGGCCCAATCGGTGTAGTTGGTTCGGGTCAGCTGCGGCCACGCCGCGCCACCGATGTCGCGCGCCATCCGCGCCGTGGGTCTCTCGGCCACGGCAAGCTCGCTGCCGTCGGAGACCCGTGCCCGCGGAGTGGACAGCGACTGGCTACCACCCGAGTCAACTGGACCCGCCATTCCCACGATCAAGAACCCGCTTTGATGCCAATTGTCGGAGTTGAGACGACGAGCTAGCTGGACCGAGGTGGAAGACGAGGTTTTTGCCTGCGCAAACTTGACGCAGTTTTCTGATCTCTTTCTCTCTGTATTTATTGAGTACAACGAAGGAAATGGGGCTCGTGGCCTCCAGACTATGCGCCACTACGATCCACAATGTTCGTGCCATCCCACAAACGAATCAGTAGGGCGCATGACTCGGTCTAAGTTGTTGGAACCTCGAGCTAATCTCGCTACTAACGAAACTGACGAACCTGATGAAACTGAAGAAGAAAATGCAGCTAACGCTAACTGAACTAACTGAACTTGCAAGGTTTATTCTAAGACAATCTATAATACCTAAATAGTTGATCCCCACTACACTAATTCTCTCGACATGCAGCCAACCCACATCAGCATAGTTGGCACGTCAGCAGTTCAGTTTCATCACCCAGTAATTGCCAAACAACGTGGCACTCCATTTCACCCAGTACATGCAGCCGTGGAAGCCCATCAGTCTGGCCCTATGTCTCTGAAAGAAAAAAGCAATTTCCCTGCAGTACGGCGGTCTCTTCAACTTCGCCATCAAATGCCGCTCGGAGCATTAGTTATTCCTTACTGGTCCGTGTCTTTTACAATACCCCAATCAATAATCATCTGCCTCCTCCGCTCTTTTTTCTTCCTCTTACCAATCTCCCTTTGCCTCTCGCATTGGCTACCTTTCTCAACCTTGATTGTTTTGCTTCCATTGCCGGAACTGCACGGTGTCACATCCAACATGGATTTACTTGGGAGCAAGGAGCCACAACGATGGTGGATAAGGTAGCTGACTCGCTGGGCATTGCCGCCGCTGTTAATTGCCGCGATCGGTTGCATTATCGTCTGACATCGCCGACGAATCAGCACCCTCGACGATGCCAGTATATAGAACAACTGTTGCCGGTGTCAGGTAGTGTGCAAGCGCCAGTGTAGAAGTACAGATCAATAGGTGCCCTCTACCGGCGCAACCGTAGACGTATCGTCCACTGTATCGGGCTCAGGCAGCATTTGAGCGCTGCTGCAGATCAATAGTTACACCAGCGGCAAAGGCAACGAGAAGGTGCTCCTTTTTTACTCTTGTCTGTCATCTTCCTTCGGTTGTTTGTAGCGCCTCCTATTCCCTATTTACAACATTTTTCTGAATTAATTTCAAATCTTGGAACCTTTTGTTCTATTGTTGCTATGTATTTTTTTAGGGAGGAGAATCAACTACCGTTCCTGATGATGCCCAGTACCATTAGTGGCAAAAAAAAATTCTGTCCTTGAAGATTTGTGTTGGTGTCTTTTTGGATCAGGCTCTGATCGTTCATGCCCTTTTCTCACCCTTCAAATGTTTTGTTGTCTAATTTTTGGCTCGGCCTTTTTCCTTTTTTTTTTGTTTACAGGTCCCTACGCCTTCAAAATATCTCCTGTCACACGCTCCCTCAAATGATTGTCCATGGAGCCAGCAAGCGAAGAACTAGAGGAGGGCGAGGATCAGTTAGCTATAGCCGCACGGCTTCCTATTGTATCCCCCTGTCTTCTTCGTCTCTCGCTCTCTCTCTTTACAGGTTGGTGGAGGGTGGACTGCGGTTGACATTGATTTTTTTAGGAGTTGACATTGATTATGTGGGTTTAGATATGCTAAATTTATTGATTAGAATCACAAAATGTTTGTAAATTTCTTTTGAGTCAGTGGAAAAAAGGAGAGAGAGGAAAGTGTTAAATGGAGAGAGTCGACTAATCAGAGACTTTTAGGATCTTCTTTACATCAGGTAAATCTGTCGGCCCTGTCTGTTTTTTTCTTTATGTTATGACTCTTTGCTGCTTACTTCTATCAAGCCATAGGGAAAGTCTATGATGAATTTGGAAAACTCGTCTCACTCTTACTCTATGGCTCGGACTTAATGGGGGAAGAAAACATCTTCCAGAATTTCTTTTTTTGTTCAATTCTGGACAAAAAAGAAAAGGAAAAAAAGAATTTATAGGGACATTGTTACCCCCTATATCCCCTAGTTTATATTGTAGGAATAATAAAATAATTTAGCAGTCTGACACACTTACGTCCTTGCAAAATGTTTGGATAAAAGTCTTCATCTTTATGATGTATTTGTTCTTTCCTTTTGTCTGGACATATGTTGTTTAATTAAGAGGAATGACAAGAATAATATTCGAACGATGCTATAACACAAGATAATTTTCGAACGATTCTCGGACGATGCACAACATCAAGCTATCCATTCATACTGCAAACCTAGACATCACTGTCGAATCCTCCATCACGCACAGTTTGTTCGGCAACTGTAATATTCCTTCCAGATTTTAGTGTGTGTGCTTTTGACTAAACTGACAACTACTGAACTTGGTTTCTTCAAATAGCTGCGTGATTTTGGCAAAACAATTCGTACTTTGTCCATACATGTTCCCTATTGTATTGCTCTAATATTTTAAACATTCTTTGTTTCCTAGGGAGGTGTGAAATAAATCAAAGTGACAACACAATGTTCTCCGGCGAATGATTGTTTTATTTAGTAAGTGTAACATATTATAATATCTATGGCAGCTTCCTTTTTGTACAGTCACATGATATAAGTGGAAATTCAATTTGGCTCACGGGGCCAAAAATAATTTTTCAAATGTCAAAAAAATCAAGACAAAATTTTATGTGATCTTACTGACATGAAAATGATACCTGTAAATTTTGAGGCAAAAAGTTTAAGCATTTTGGCCAACGCAAAAAAACAACAAATTGAAGACCAAATGTCACCCCAAATTTGTGTTTTTCACAGGTGAAACACTGCTGCTCCGTTGTTTCGCACGAAAATTTTCAAGCATGCTTGCGATGCTAATACTAACATCTAGAAAAAAACATCAGCATTTTTTGATTTTGTTTACATTTTTTATTGTTCATGTGGGAGCATATGCTCTCAGGAGCCAAAACACCCCTCCCTGATATAAGGCATGTCAATATTTTTACACAATGTTTCATTTTCCCCGCACAGAGTGTTTTACTTTCTCTTTATTTTTATCATAGATTTCCGCCGCAACGCGCGGGGTGTCATCTAGCGTAGGTAATTGCCATACCAGAACCATGGTTGTGTGCACCTGATCTTTTCTATTTTACTTGTCCCGCATCGTTCGCTTGTCGAGTTCTCCTGTGATGTGGTCGGTGGCACCGGTATCTGCATCAGTTTATATCAAACCCATAGAAGTTAGTGACCACATTATCTCCCTTCTCCTCATGATAGTTGTATTTTTCGTGGGTCACCAGCCTTGTCGTGCGCCACCTGCATTACACCTTTTACAAATCTGACATTGACCATGAGATTGTGGTTGTTGTTGTGCTCCATGTGTGCGGCCTGGTAGCCACCATCGCCCTTGCTCAGTTTCCAAGTGAACCTTGTACGGATATTTCTCGTGAAAAGTGCTCGGCAATATGCTTCGAAGTGCAATATCATTCGCACATTTTTCCTACTAGAGTTAGCATCAACATTGTATGGCAAGCATCCAACACTTTCATTATCAACATCAATTGGTGTCTGGTCCATGCTCATGGATTTTTGAATCATGAGAATAACATGAAATTTTAGTTTGTGTGAAAATCCATCATTTGGATCTTTCATGGGCTATAGTTACTAATATGGTTAAAATATAGTTATCGAGCTAGATGTACTATAATAACCAACATGATTCAGGATGCTAATTTTAAAGTTACCAGGCTGCTCACACTGAAGTTACCAGGTTGCTCACATTGAACTTACTAACATAATGATTATGTAGTTATCAAGCTGCCCAAACTATAGCTACCAACATAAGAAAAGTATAGTTACCAGCTACACATGCTACATTTTGTCCAATGCGTTAGATCATATTCACCATCGTAGTACTCATGTAGTACATTGGTGTTTGCGACGAAGAACTAGTTTTGGAATCGACTACCCATGAGTAATCCGACAACCTACATAATGTTCGCTAGTAACAACACATGAACATTATGCATAACTCTTGTACTTCCGGTGATGAATTTCAACCTAAAAAAGTTGAAATGTTGCAAAAAGTTCAGATTTCATGCCCAATAACTTGTTTGTAGACGGTCTGGTAACTTGTTATTGACTAGTGTATGTGCATGCGTGTGTGATGTGCGTGTTGTTTGCCGGACCAACGATTTTGGATCGTGTTATAAGGTGTTTACTCCGCTCGCTTAGGCGGCCGAGTCATCGAGTTGATTGTAGGAAGCCTCATGGCTCGTGTTTTCATGCCACATGTATCAATTTTTGGCGAGTTTAATTTATTAGCCGGTCAATTCTATTTTGCTATATGAAAATGCAATGCTTCTGCCGGTTCTAGAACCAACTTGGTGGGAAAAGCGGAAGCCTCGAAAAAAGAAACATTCTCTATTAAAAAACGGTTCTGCTAAAACTCATTCAGCTGAGAAATTATTTGGTCTCATTCACTTTGTCTGCTGTCAGATCTAATCACGCTGTGATTTGTTTTTTGTCGATGTGGTGAGCTTTGTAGCGACACGGCGCGGACCGTGAGTTGTTGGGCTAGCGGCCCATTATCTCTTTTTATGTCGCAGCTATTTTCGCTGACAATTAGCGCTTGTAAAAAAAAAAGAGGTGAACTTGTCGTAGGTTTGTAAGGGTCGCTAGCTGTGGGTTACCTTGTCGCTCGTATGGGCCCTTTTCGGCCGTTTTTTTTTGCCGGGCCAAGCTGTGTTTTTATGAGCCTTTTCATTGACTGTTGGGATGGTTTGTCACTTGTGGCAATTTCCTCCATTGTAGCAGACCAATGTTTTGTTCCCTAAAAATATAGACTAATGTTTGCAATAAGTTTTCTTTTCAGACAATAGTAGTGTTTTTGTAATAAGTAAATTAATGTTGCATAATTGGCTTTTTGTTGCGTCCATGTTGTTTTTTCTCAACACAATGTTTTGTTTGACCATGTATAATTTTTTTCTCAATGCAATGTTTTGTATATGTTAATTGACAATGTTTTTTTGCATGTGTTTGTTTTGTTTGACCATGTATAATTTTTGTAATTGTTTTTTACAGGAATTTTTTTATATTTTTTTTGTACGAGAACTTGACACTTCAAAGGTTCAGAACCCCTTTCCCATTTTGCCGCTAATTTTTTGTTCTCTAGGCCGTTTTTTCTCAATACAATGTTTTTTAAGCTCTTTCATATTCTTATGTTTTCTTCTATTCGAGAGAAAGAGGGAGTGGTGATACGAAAGGGTCCGACTTTTTAATTATTTTCTATTTGTTTTTATAGTTTTACTATTACTCATACGGCTTGTCCTCTGTGTGTAACTGCATGAGTTGTCAAATTATGTGTAATCAAAAAGAGCCGTGACATAAATTTTCTAATGTTCAACCAATTAATTTTATAGTTAAAATTTT
>NC_041385.1:24350308-24350985 GCF_002162155.2 Triticum dicoccoides
CGTGGGTGGTTTTTTTAGGGGGGTGGAGTTGTTCGTAGTTGCACCCGTACCCCCTAGTTGTGTGCCCGTACTCTTGTTGGGTCCTATTCGTGGCCCCCAGCTGCAAGTTGACCATCAACTCGCAACTGCGGGGATGTGTGTTGTGTGTGTGTGTCGAGGGTCCCCAATTGCATGTCAATAACCGACTTGCAACTAGGAGTGTTGTGTGTGTTTGTCTATAAGTCAAGGGGTCCCTAGTTGCATTTCAAGCATCGACTCGCAACTAGGGTCCCAAGTTGCATGTTGATAATTGAGTCACAACTAGGGTGTGTGTGTGCGCTATTTTTATGAAAGTGTCCCCAATTGAATGTCAACCATCGACTCGCAACTAGGTGTGTGTGTATGTGTATTTGTGGAGAACCTTCAGTTGCAAGTTGACCATCGACTCGCAACTAGGGGGTACGTGTGTGTGTGTGTGTATGTATGTTTTGTCGTGGTCCCTAGCTGCATGTCAATAATCGACTTGCAACTAGAAGTGCGTGCATGTGTGTGTGTCCTTTTGTCAAGGGGCCCCCAGTTGCATCTCAACCACTGACTTGTAACTAGCGCGCGTGTGTGTGTGTGTTTGTTGAGGACCCCTAGTTGCATGTTGCCCATTGACTCGCAACTAGGGGATATGTGCGTGTGTGTGTGTGTGT